>NW_019236807.1:604205-617689 GCF_002742605.1 Olea europaea var. sylvestris
TCTCAAAATATTAGTTTCAAACGGCCTACTTTAACATGTCATACTTTTGCTATAATTGACCACTTCACATGCCATTAGTGAGTGAAAAACTAGGCCATGAACACTTCGAAATGATATTAAGAATGCAATATTTTGATTTCATTTGACATCTCGACGAGTGCATCAAAATAGATTGTAAAAAAAAAAGGTCAAATTTTGTGGGGTCATTTGACCCCACATGACCTCATGTGGGTCCGCCCGTGGTCATATCATAGATCATGTAACCATCAGTAGTAAAAATGATCAGAAGGGCGAAAAATCAGAGCAGGGTAAGAAATTAATGACAGGGTAGAGGCAACTTTCAGTCCGTTTATTCTTCACAGATGCATTAAAATGGAACATTGCTGGAAAAGGCTTAAGAAAGTGGCTGAGGTGGTACGGTATACTAAATGTGAGATAAATAATCAATATTAATGCAAATGATCTCAATCTTGATGAGATAGAGCATTTATTAGGTGTTATAAAGATCATGACAACAATTTTATATCTTAAATACATGGTTGAACCTACAATTCTTTAATCTAGTTGTCATGTCAGGTATTTCAACTGCCTATTTTACATGAAACCACGCTCACAAATGGAAAAAAGAATCATATACTTTGATTCTACATTAGAAACCCAACATTAGAATCCAAGACCCAGAAAAGATAACATTTTTCTGCAACTTTGATTGCACTCCTCTAATTCAAAATGGCTGGGTCCGTCACTGATCATCTATCATATCAGGTACAAGGAATACTAATTTTAGGACTTAGGTAGTTACTAAACTTGGGACAAAGGACTAAACTGGAATCCATAATATGATAGATAGTTCAACTCTCATGCTAATATTAAGTCGACAATGTACAAAGTAACCTAGACAGGAAGCAATAATTTTACAACCCAAACATTGCCTTCAAAATCCCAACACATTGATGTGAAAGGACTCATGATATAAAATCGAAACTTATGTACAAAAACAACATTATAAGCCAAGCTATCACTTTGCTATCAATGTAGTTCTAGAATAAGGATACAAATAGATATGATAGTACGCAATTAGAGAACAACCTCACAAATACTTGACCAACAAATATTTCAATTTCATTCTGGAACAAAAAATCTTATTAATCTCTTAAATATCTAATAACAAGCTTTTTACTTTCTAACAACATTTCAATGTTTAGCTCTAGCCAATTGTATTAACTCAATTTAACAATGTTGCAAATCATTTGATAACACCTGTGCTCTTTCTAGAACAAACCATGGATCAACTTGGGTCTAGAGAATTTTTAGAATGGTCAAGGATTCCCAAGTTAATTAGGTTATCAGGGCGGGGTTCGACTTATTTACCAAATAAATATTTTAACCCAAATAGGGATGTGTAAACATTTCACTAATATGAACCTGAAAGCCATTGTTGAGAAAGTGTTCCAAAATTCAACTTGAAGAAACATGTTTTATGAAATAGGAATTTTCTTTAAGTGATGTTCCTCGTGGCGGTTGATTATTGGCTACTAGATTAACACCTGGATTGTGCTACTTGAAACAATATGTGAGCCGTTGATTAAATCTTGTGGTTGGAATTAAAATAAAAAATCTGACTTATGGGCTGCCTTTTCTTTGGAAGACTAACACACACTCTCTCTCAAGTCACATACTCTCTCTCTCAAACGTCTCACTTTTTCAAGAAAAAAGGGCTGGTCATTTTCTCTCTCTTCATGTGTGAAACTACCCCTTTCTTCTTAGTGATTTTAGGGTTAATTTTCTGGATTTTTTTCTGAAAATAATCCCAAAAAATAGCATGAAATACTCAAGATCTATATGGGTGTTGTGCTATTTTGGTCTTTGTTGAGTTGAATCCATGTGACTCTTTGTTGGCCGGATTTTCTTGTGAAAACTTAGTGTTTTCCGGCCATTCTTGTATACTATAGAGGCTGATTTTGTATAGTTCCTTGATAGAAAGTGATATATTGTGAAATAGCACCCCATTTTCTGTGATTCTTGAGAAGGAAACTCCGGTCATGGGAGAAATCTTAGTGATTCAGTGATATTCCTTTGTGGAATAGTGGCCGGTTCTATTGTTCTTTATGAGATAAGTCTTTTCGACTAATTTGTTGTAATATTCTAAAACAATATTGTATATTTGTTGCTTGATTTTTGGGGCTTTATAGTGCAATCGAGCTTTATCTATCTTAATGGATGCTCAACAGGGGATTAGACGTTAGAAGTGGTCGCCGATCCTTTGGGACTTCGGTCGAAAAATTCTCTGTGTTCATTTTTAATTCCTGCACTTTATTTTCAGTTTACGATTGTAGTTTTGGAATCTTGGTTAATATTGGTATCTCTCGATTTTTTAGTGGTATCAGAGTAACCTGGACTACTAGAGCTTTGTGATTTCTTGATTAAACCTAATTCCTGAAACCTGCAGTAAAGATTGGACGATGGAAATTAAGTTTTATCAAACTCATTGGTGAGATCTTTCTTGCATTCTGTAATTAATCTTTACAGTATGGTCTCCTAATTTTTCCCTTGATTTACCTTGCACTAAGAAAACCTACTGTAGCTAGTCTTTGTCCAAAGACTCAAGAAGTTTTGGGAATCTGAGATAACAACACTAGTAGGAGTGCAATTGTAAGGTCTTGCTGGAGAAGTTAGTTGAGGAATAGGATTGATATCTATATCTCTGTTCTTTGTGATTCTGCATTCTATGCTTAGTGTTAAGTATTTACTGTTTCGTGAAAATAATATAAGTGCACTGGTCACAAAACCCAAATCTCATGTTCTGCCTGCAGTACTCTTATTGTGTATCCCCATATGTTCTTGAAATCAAAGTTGTGTTCTGCGAACTATCTTGGTGAATCTTGTCATGGTTACTGCTAAGTTTGAAGCGAGCATGTTTGATGGGAGGGGGGACTTTAATATGTAGAGCCAGGAAATTAGGGCTATCTTAATGCAAATAAAACGTGCTAAAGTCTTAGATAATTTTTGGCTTGCTAAAATGTATGTTGCAAAAACAACGAAGTTAGAAGAAATAGTATGGAACACTATTTTCTTGTACCTTTCAGACAATGTGATCAGGTCTATAGGTGAAACTAAAACTGTTGAAGAGTTGTGGATTAAGTTGAAAGTCCAATATAAGCCAAAAACTGTTCCAAACAAATATTGTTTACTAAAACAATTCTTTTATTTCAAAATGGATCATTCCATTGACTTAGATGAGAACTTGGACAAATTTACAAAATTGACCTAGACCTTGCCAACTGTGATGAGAAATTATCAGAAGATTAGCTGGTCGTGGTTTTGTTAAACTCCATTAGTGATAGGCATAAAGACCTCAAGAATGCCTTAGAATATGAAAGAGACAAGCTTACCACAGAAATCATTATAAATGCCTTAAGAAATAGGGTTCTTGAATTAAAATCAGATTCTATTAACCAACAAAATGGAGAAATTCTTTTGATAAAAGGCAAAAATATTGGTAAATCTAATTTTCATTCAAAATTTCAAAGTGACCCTAAGAAAAGAAACAATGACAAAATGAAATCAAAAATTAAGGCAAATTATAAGAAATGTTATTATTGTGGCAAGTGGGGTCACTTTGCAAAAGATTGCTACAAAAAGCAAAAATGATTTGAAATGAAAGAAGTTAAACGAGGGTAATACTGTTTTGTCCTATGATAAGTAAAAATTTGATAACGGCCTAGTTCTTGTAAATGTTGAAAGGAACCAAAATCAAGAATATATTCTTGATTCGGGTTGCTCTTTCGACATGTTCCATACTAAAAACTTTTTTTTTTTTACTTTGAACATATTGAAGGAGGCCAAGTTATTATGGGAAACAATATGACCTGCAAAGTGAAAAGTATTGGAACCATAAAATTGCTCTTAGAAAATGACAGAATTTTATTTTTAAAAGAGGCCAGATTTGTTCCTGAATTAGAAAGAAATCTTTGTCTCTAGAAATGTTGGATGACATGAAGTTTGACATAAAATTGGGTCAAGGACACATAAAAATCTTTAGGGGTAGTGATTTGATCACTTCTATCTCAAATAGACATGATTTATTCTTTTTAAATGCAAAACCTTTGCTCGACCTTTCAGCAACAGTTTTAGATGATAATTTTAATCTTGCAAAATTGTGGCATTGTAGACTTGGTCACATTGGTGAAAAAAGTTTAAAGACTTTACAAAATAAAGGTGTTTTTGAAAAATCAAATATTGGTGATTTACCTAAATGTGAACAATGTTTGATTGGAAAGTAAATTAAGTTACCTTTTCACACTAGTACTTATAAATTAAAGCAAATTCTAAAATACTTACATGCTGATTTGTGGGGACTTACATCCACTCCTACATTGTCTGGTTACAAGTATTACTTGCTTATTATTGATGATTTCTAGAGAAAAATTTGGGTATTTCTTTTGAAAACTAAAGATGAAATATTTGCCACATTTAAAGATTGAAAAATCCAAATTGAAAATCAAAACGTTGAGAACTGACAATGGTCTCGAATTTTGCAATTATGAGTTTAATGATTTTTGCAAGTTGCATGGCATTTTGAGACATAGAACTGTAACGTACACACTCCAGCAAAATGACATTGTAGAAAGAATGAATAGGACTTTGTTGAATACAGTTAGATGCATGCTGTTGAGTTCTAGCTTGCCCAAATTATTTTAAGGTGAAGCTGTTAAAACTGCTGCATATTTTATTAATGGAAGTCCTACAAGTGCTTTAAATTTTGATGTGCTTGAATTTGTGTGGACACAGAAGCCTGTGATATATTCTTACTTGAAAATATTTGGTTGTGCTGTATATGCTCATCAAAACATAGGAAAACTTGAACCTAGATTTCTTAAATGTGTACTTTTGGGTTATGCTGAAAATGTTAAAGGACAAAGGCCGTGAGTTTATGGAGAAAAACATTACATGATTATTATAAGAAGATATGTTGTCTTTAAAGTGTCATGTATGCCATGTTTGGAAGAGAAAGAGGAAAAATGGAAGAGAATGATGTCCAAATTGAGGTGGAGCCTATTAAATTTGATAATTCCAGTTCTGTCCCCTTAGAAACAACAACTAATGAGGCTGACCAGAATGAAAATGACCCTGATTTAGCTGAACTTGAGCAGTATAATGATGATAATACACCTCTAGATGAATACCGGCTCACTAGAGCAGGGCTAGGAGACAAATTAGACCACCAGCTAGGTTTAATAGTGACGACTTTGTGTCTTTGTTTACTTATCAAGATGAATCTGAAACTTAACCTAGTTCCTATCATGAGGCCTTAAAATCGAAAGATTCTAAGCAGTGGTTAAGTGTTATCGAAGAAGATATGTTTTTCCTATACAAAAATAAAACTTGGGAATTGGTTGATAGACCTAAAGATAATAGGCTAGTTGATTGCAAGTGGATTTATAAGATAAAGGAAGGGGAAGGTGGTACTAACAATGTTAGATACAAAGCTAGGCTTGTTGCCAAAGGTTTCACACAAAAAGAAGGTGTGGACTATGATGAGATTTTTCCCTCCTTTGTTAAATATACATCTATAAGATGTATTATTACTTTGGTTGTGCAATTTAAGTGAAAATTTGATCAACTAGATGTAAAAACTGCATTTTTATATGGTGAATTGGGTAAAGTGATCTACAAGAAAATGGAGGTAAAGACTATTTGCATCTTGTACTTTATGTTGATGATATGCTTCTTGTTAGTACCAATAAATCTGAAATTGATGATATCAAACACAAATTAAAATCAGAATTTGATATGAAAGATTTTGGTTTTGCTAAGAAAATACTTGGCATGCATATTATAATAGATGAAAAATCTGATTACTTGTTTTTATGTCAAGAAGAGTGTGAATAAGATCCTCAAAAAGTTTAATATATTTGATTGTAAACCTATGACTTTATCCATTGCCAATCACTTTATTTTAACATCTGATTCGTGTCCAAAAACTGAAGATGAACTTGAAAGAATATCTAAAATACCTTATGCTAATGCTATTGGTCCAGTCATGTACTTAATGATTTGTACCAGACCTTATTTGACTTTTAGTATTAGGGTCCGTTTGATTGTAAAGATGAAATTGAATTGAAAACGAATTTCAAGGAATTGAATTGTCTAAAATTTATTTTCCTAGGAATTGTAAATTATTGTGTTTAATTGGTATAATTTTTCACGTGGAAAATGTTGAAGAGAAGTATTTTTTGGTGTTCGTTTGACTTTATTTTACATGAAAATTGTTAATTAAATGGATAGATTTTACTGGTATTGGGAATAAAATTTGTTTCCATTGCGAATAAAAAATTCAAGAAAATCATCTATCTTTTAGTATCTGTTTGATTTTATTTTACATTAAAATTATCAATTAAAGGGAAATATTTTTTTTACAATAATTCTTAAAATTTGTTTCCATTGCAAAAAAAAGTGAACAGTAATTGGGAAAATCAGTTCTCACCATATTCCCACAAAAGTAAGAAAATTGCACTTCCCAATAAAATCAAGAATCTAAATTCCATGGAAAACTAAACCCTATCAAATAAATAAAAATTGGAAAATGCAAGATAAATTCCATTTTCCATGGAAAAAATTAACCAATGAAACATACCCATGGTGTTTTGAGTAGATTTATGGGGAATCCTGGTGAAAATAATTGGAAAGCCTTGAAGTGGTTGTTGAAATATTTAAAGGGTTCATCTAACTTGGGTTTAATGTTTAAAATGGACAAAGATAGGGTAATTTTAAAGGGTTATACAAATTTTGATTTTGTTGGAAATAGAGACAATAGAAAATCAATTTCATCTTATTTTTACACTTTGTGTGATACTGTGATAAGTTCGAAATCTCAGTTACAAAAAATTGTTGCTCTATCTTCCATCGATGTTGAATATATTGCAGCCACTGATGCCATTAAAGAAGACATATGGCTGCATGGTTTGTTGAATGAATTTGGTTTTCTAGACACTAATCCAATACTATATTCTAACAATCAAAGTGCAATCTATTTGAGTAAGAATCCTATGTTCCATGATAGAACAAAACATGTTGATGTAAAATACCATTTTATAAGGGATATTATTTCAAAAAGGTTGCTGAAAATTAATAAAATACCTACTTTGTATAATCCACTCGATATGGGAACTAAGGTGATACCTTTAAATAAGTTTCAAAACTGTTTAAAGATGTTGTCTATTGATTCTTTTCATTGATTGTATAGGTAAAATGGAGTAAATGAAATTATAAATGTTGGTGAAACTCCTGGCTGCATTATAGGCTTAAATTTTGGAAGCAAGGTGGAGATTGTTGAGAAAGTGTTCCAAAATTCAACTTGAAGAAGCGTGTTTTATGAAATAGCAATTTTCTTTAAGTGATATTCTACGTGGCGGTTGATTGTTGGCTACTAAACATTAACACTCGGATTGTGCTACTTGAAACAATATGTGAGCTGCTGATTAAATATTGTGGCTGGAGTTAAAACAAAAAATCTGACTTATGGGCTGCCTTTTCTTTGGAAGACTAACACACACACACACTCTCTCAGACGTCTCACTCTCTCAAGAAAAAGGGCTGGTCATTTTCTCTCTCTTCGTGTGTGAAACTGTCTCTTTTTTCTTAGTGATTTTAAGGTTAATTTTTTGTAGTTTTTTCTGAAAATAATCCTAGAAAACAGCATGAAATACTCAAGATCTATATGGGTGTTGTGCTATTTTGCTCTTTGTTGAGTCGAACCCGAGTGACTTTTTGTTGGCCAGATTTTCTTGTGAAAACTTAGTGTTTTTCGGCCGTTCTTATATACTATAGAGGTTGATTTTGTATAGTTCCTTGGTGGAAAGTGATATACTATGAAATAGCACTCGAATTTTTGTGATTCTAGAGATGGTAACTTCAATCATGGGAGAAATCTTAGTGATTTGGTGATATTCCTTTGTGGAATAGTGGCCAGTTCTATTGTTCTTTATGAGATAAGTTTTTGTGACTAATTTGTTATAATATTCTGGAACAATATTGTATACTTGCTGCCTGATTTTTGGGGCTTTATAGTGCAATCAAGTTTTATTCATTTTAATGGATGTTCAACAGGGGATTAGGCGTTAGAAGTGGTCGCCAAACCTCTGGGGCTTCGGCCGAAAAATTCTCCGTGTTCATTTTTTTTTCTGCACTTTATTTTCAGTTTATGATTGTGGTTTTGGAATCTTGGTTAATATTGGTATCTTCGACTTTTTCAGCCATGTAAATAAATTGTAATTTTATCACTTCAGATTCATCTAAATTTAAAAATCTAAACTTTCCTGATAATGTCCAAGAGAAGATGGAAAATGATGAATATATAAGAGAAGGTCTTGAGTATCTGATGGAGGTTGAGTATCTGATGGCCTCCATTGATTACAGTGTTTGTTAATCCTATTATTCTAGGAAATGCACATTGCAAAATGATATTGAAAGTTGAGACGGTATTCTTCAACTTTCACTACATTAAAAGATAAATTTTATCTTGAGAATGAGGGACTAAACATTATTCTTAGTAAATTTGAAGCCGGCTAATTATATATAAAACCATAGTGCTACCTATCATACTACATTCCCATAAACAATTATCCCTCTCGTGACTCCAAAGCGTTTGACACAAATATTTTTTAAACAATAGTTTTTGTTTATGCAACCAAATAAAAAAATTCAAGAATTAGATGGACAAATTACCCTTCGGATAAGGAGTATTATTTTAATTTCAATCTTAACAATAATGGATTCAGTAAATGGGGTAATTAGAGAAAGCGAGAAGTCATTCTATAATCAATCTTCTTGCGTTATTTTGACTCTGACAATTTACATTGAAAAAAGTAGCCATTCTGGCAGTTGGAGAATGTTATTGGCATCAAATAAGTGAAATGACTAAACAATCCATGCAACTGATGGTATTGGTGAATCTAAAAATATCCAAA
This sequence comes from Olea europaea var. sylvestris, assembly GCF_002742605.1. NCBI lineage: Eukaryota > Viridiplantae > Streptophyta > Magnoliopsida > Lamiales > Oleaceae > Olea > Olea europaea. The sequence goes on from NW_019236807.1 coordinate 613,175, forward strand.
ATGTATTGAGGTATTTTCGTCAAACAAAAAATTGAAGCATCGACTGACAATTGAGTTATTGACAACTCACAAGATTGCATTGAATAGTGAAAATAACTAACCCCGTTGAGCTACTAAATTGCCACCATCGCCCGATGCATAAGTGAATATCGACACCATTGAAAGTTGAAACTCACGGTTGACAACTGAAAAATGAGAAATATGAAACATGAAAATATTTTACAAGTTCCAACCTTAATAAATTTCGCTGGTTTGGAGAGTTTCAAGTCAGAGGATTCGCTAGACTCTTCAGGGCTATTGTCAACTGTGACAGCACTGCCACCACAGCCTCCATTAACAAACGTGGCACCACTCCATGGCAGTGGCGTTGATGATGGCCATCCCATCCGTTCAAACATCGATTGTTGTTCTTCCTTTTGTTGGTCTTTTGAGGATTCCAATTTCGCAAGTGACTTTGGGGAAATTTTGGAGGTTTTACGTAGTAGATTTGAGAGAGTAGACAAAATTGGGGTTAGGGAAATAGCTGTTAACAAGAAAGCAGATGAATGATATGTATTTCATTTGGCCACTGCAGAAAAACCAATTTGAACGAGATAGGAATTCGAATAAGAATTGATTTCAAACAATATAACTATGATAATCAAAACCAATTCTAGATTACAATTAAACTTTATTCAAGTCACAAATAGTTTATCATCATCAAAAATCAACATTTATCATCTTATAGGAGGCTACCATAGAATTAAAATCATAAATCAAGTTTAATTAATTACCAATTAAAGATAACTTCCTTATACTTTCATATCTTGGACATAACTTATCCAAATAAATCTTTTCTTGTGTTCATAATGCGTTATTTAATACAAAATATAAATGAGTCCAATATTGATATATTAAATCTCGCTCTATCAAAATCTAATTACCTGACCCAAATAATATTAATATTAATAGTAATACTAATACTAGTTCATTTTAGCCCCTCAATTTTCAAAATATAAAGATATAGTATATAGAATAAATAAAATTTATTCTATAAAATTTCGAAGTGTTACATCACGTGACAAAATATCAATAGTGAAACCCTAACCCTCTCTTTAAGGTAGTAGAGAGATTATTTTCTTTGGGAAATTCTTGAAAAAGGCTTAGTCAGACTCTTGAAAATTTTTTGAGGCCTAACCTACTCTAAATAAGTTTTTAAGGCCTCCCTTATGTAAAATGTCTAAATTATCATTTTCTATATTATTGATATGTCTCAAATACCCCTTATATAAAATCTCCATAGTGTCCTTTCTATAACTATTTAAAAAAATGACTGTAGTCGGTTTAAACAACTAGAGTTATAGAGTCGTTTTTCATTTCATAAAGGCCCCTGATTTGTATAGTCGTGGCCAGCTCGGAGCAAATAGAATATCCATTTAGATCACGATCAAGAACCTTTTTTAAAAGAAAAATGACTTCGGTCATTTTAAACAACTGTAGTTATTTTTCATTAATCACTTTTGAGTTTGAACATGGTTCACTTGAACAATATACAGTGGAACACGATGAACTATATATAACGAAATTTATATTTCGATACGTTTTTAAATGAAATAGATTGAAATCAAATACGGTCTAAAATGTTACATGTTTGATTAGCATCTCGTTTTTCACTACACACGGACTTATCGAAATCAATTGTAAGCCCTGTACTTAAAAATCGATATGATATTCTTGATTAGTGTGTAATGGAGTGCAATGATGAAGTTCGCCTTCCTATTATAATTTTAAACGAAATAGGCTGAAACCAAGAACGGATTAAAATGTTAGAAAATGGTATACTTCAATTGTGTGTAGTGAAGCCCTATAAATTGTGTATAACGATGTTTGTCTTCCCATGCTTTTTTAAAATAAATAGGTTAAAATTTAGGAATGGCAACGGGACAAGTATGGAACGAGTCGGTCATTCTCACCCCTGCCTCGTCAGGTATTTTTTTTATCTTACCTCATACCAATACTTGATTAAAGCAGGACGGGATGGGCGGGGGTGGGGGCAAGGACGGTCCCTTGCCCCATCTATCTTTTGTTTTTATTTATTCTATTTTTGGTTTTTATTTTTTTATGTCCTTAGTTAGTAAATATTATTACTTTTTTACCAATTTGATAAAGACAATTTATGTTCTCTTTAAAAATGATGATATATATATATATTATTTTAGTTTGATAAAAATTTAAATTTGAAATTAACTTTAAACAGGGCAGGTAGCGCGACGGGGACTATGTTTCCCGTACCCCCCATCCCCGCTTCGAGATAATGACTCTCACTCCCTACTTGTCTCATTTACCTAGTTAGGCGGGTAATCCCCATCCTATTCGGGGTAGGACCCCAAGTGTATTGGATTAAACGGGTTTTTTTGCCATTTCTATTAAAATCTAACACAATCTGAAAGTTTAGAAATTTAATTGACATCTCATTTTTTATTATATATGATGGTTTAACTTCTCAAAGTTAAAAATAGGCAGTTCGCCAACTGGTCAGCTGACTTGTCCATGATGGATTATAGTATGTGGATTATTTCAAGCAGGCATTAAAAAAGGGTGTGTTGGTGACAGTGTTATCATAAGAGAGGGAAAATTTCATTCAATATGAAACAACACTCACTGTTCTCTTAATTGAATATTCCCTTTTTGCCTTCATTTGACAACCATTCCAAGCATGGTTGAATTCAAATTCTTAGGCAACTCGAGAAGATGAGATCTTAAATTTAAAACCAGACTCTCTTCAAAATGCAAGGGCGGACGCAGACATTTTACATTAGGGGGTCACAATCAAATTTTTAAAAAAGTGACGAAATTTTTTTATTACTTTATGTGGGTTATAAACTGTTATATTACTTTTTCATCTTGGTTATTTTTATATATAAAAAAATTCGATCATTTTTAGTATTTTTTGTTATTGTTATTTTTTCCTCTCAATCAATTATTTTTTTTAAAATAATCTAATAAATTTCCTAATAAAATTTTTGACACAATTTGAAAAAAAATTTAATTAATCGAGAGGAAAATATAACAATCATAAAAAAAAGCCTAAAATTGATTGAATTTTTTTTATATATAAATTTTTTTCAGATATAAAATAATCAAAATGAAAAAATAGTATAACAGTTTAAAACTCCTGCAAAGTAATAAAAATTTTATTAAGAATTTTTACTTCAAAAGAATAAATTTTTACGTTATACCACATATAAATTTTCCTAATAAAATGATGTAAATTATATTGAGAAATTTGTAGTGCAAAAATAATAAATATTAATAAAATAATTGATTTTTTTCAAAAAAAACGAGTTATACGACTCTTTTTAGCATACACATTTGACGTACGTTTAACTATTTTCAATATTCATTTAGATTATTCGATGTGTTTATGATATAGTTCTCGAAATGAGTTTCGAAAAAATATAAAAAATTTATGGATATGACTAACGTAGAATCGTCGAATTTTTTTTAAATTAGCTTGTTATCGAAATTCTCAAAATATTGTTTGGAACGACTTATTTTGACACGTGATAACATTTACTACGATTGACCATTTCGCACAACATTAACGACGTAAAATACTAGGCCGTGAGTATTTCAAAATGATATTAAGAATGTAATATTTCAATTTCGTTTGATATTCTATAGTGAGTTCGAAAAAAAAAACTTGTAAAAGCTGGAGGTTCAAGTGACCCTAGGGGACCCCCTTAGGTCCGTCCCTGTTCAAATGTCATAACAAAATCACAAAATTTAAGTCGACATTTGATATCAAGATTACAAAATTTAAGCAAGTATCATATTGCTTTTGATCGATTGATTACAACTTTATTTCTATTTCAATCAACGCCCCATATTTGTTCTCAACAATTATTAAAATTCGTATAGCTTTCCAAATAGCATGTACAATCAAAGATTATTCAAGTAAAAATACTCCTCCCATCTCATTTATATAAAATTACTTTTCTCATTTTCTTGTTTTAGTTATATATTCATGTTTCTTCATTAAAAATGTTATGTTTTGTTTGTTTAGTACTGTGCTTTATTTACTTTGTTCAGTTATTATCAATTTTTTTGTACAAATATAAATAAGGGTAAATTAGGCTAGATTTTGACAAAAATTATTTTTTAAATAATTTTTTAATTTGTGTGAAAAACAAAATCTGCCTAGCCGAAGGAATTACTACTTAATGGATATAACCAGGAACACTACACATGCCCCTGTTTGGCCCCATTTTTTGTAAATGAAAATGAGTGGAATAGTATGTTTTTGAAAAATGAGTGGTTGAAAAAGAAAGAATTTTTTTTATTTATGTGTAATATTATTCTATGGAAGATTGCGTTGTTGAAAATAGGAGAGAGAAAAATAAAATAAAATATAACGGGGTAATATCTTCCCCTCCTGACAAAATTCGAAAATGTTCTTACTGAGTGAGTTGAAACCCAAATTGAATTTTCAGAATTAACCCCGTTATTCTTCTTGTTCTTCTTCATTGTTGTTTA
>NW_019236807.1:619693-621548 GCF_002742605.1 Olea europaea var. sylvestris
TTTTTTTTTTTTTTTTTTTTTTTTTTTTTGTATTTACTTTCTAAATATAGTTGCTTAATTTTATCCCTTCTTTGTGGCCTATGCCTGAACTTCACTTGCTACCTAATGCAGCTGGTCGTTTAAGGGAGACGTCAGTTGTTGTTGTCACATTGGACACAAGTGAAGTATATATTATTGTTAGTTTGTCCACCAGGACTGACACGCAGGTGATCTATATTGATCCTACAACTGGTGCTCTTCAATATAATGCGAAGCAGGATTATGATGTTTTCAACTCCCAAGATGAAGCTCTAGATTTTATCACAATTGGCTCAAAATTGCTCTGTAAGAGTATAACTTATGCAAAGGCTATATTGGGATATGCAACCCTTGGTAGCTTTTCTGTGCTGCTTGTAGCAACAAAGTTGACTGCCAGCATACCTCATTTGCCTGCTGGAGGGTGTGTATACACGGTAACTGAGAGTCAGTGGATTAAAGTGTTCCTTCAAAATCCTCAACCACAAAGTAAAACCGAAATCAAGAATATTCAAGACATTACTGAGCTTGACATTGATGGGAAGCACTATTTCTGTGAAACTAGGGACATCACTCGGCCTTTTCCAAGCCACATGCCCTTGCTGAACCCTGATGATGAATTTGTGTGGAATACATGGTTCTCCACACCTTTCAAGAATATTGGGCTCCCACAGCATTGTGTCATTCTTCTTCAGGTTCTAGTCACACTTGGTATCTTCACATTTATTCTTACCAGACATTCTTTTAGGTTTATTACAATTTCTTCACAAGCAAGTTTTTTAGGTTTACATCGGTGTTCCCATCTAGAATAGTTCTTGTTCATATGTTTTATCCTTCTAGGAATTGATGATATTTTTCTGCTTGCCAAGTTTTAGTCCAATGTTGGCATCTGCCTAATATTGGGTTTTTCCCATTAATTTTTCTTGGCTATGGACTTCTGAATTATACAATTCCTTTTGTACCTTCTGAGTGATAGGAAGATTTTAGCTTGGAGTTCATGTAATACTACAGTGTTTTAGACTCTTTGATACTTGTAGCAGCACCTTCCTGTCCTTGTTTCTGTTAAAGCCTAGAAGACCGAGTACAGTTATGTTGTGGAAAGTGTTCTAAACAATTTTGGTTGATGATGTGAACATGAAATCTTTGGTTTTTCTTAAAATAAATACATTTGTGCCCAAATCAGTTTAACACCTGAATCTCCTGAGGAACTTTCTAGATTGCTGTCATCTTTGTATCTTATAGATCAATTGTAACATACAAATTTAACAAACAATATTATAAATATAACAATACTAAACTTTTCCTTCATTCTTAATTGTTGTGCATTGAAGTTACTTGATTCATTCTTCTCCACAAGTCTTACTAGCATAGATCAACACTCAAAGTTGATTTCTATATAGTAAATAAGAAATGTAAGTAGAGAATACAACGATACTACCTATTTCAGAATGGTCTTAACTAAGATTTAAATAAAAAAATGTACCTCTTCATCAGCTTCCTTCTCGCTAAACGTTGCACAAGCTCTAGAGTATGATGAAGAAGTAGAATTTTCTACACACAATAGAAAAAAATCAACAATAAAAGAGCCGTGCGTGAGTTTGTGATTTGTGGAGAGTAGGGTTTGCATTTATATACTGTCATACTAATGCTATTATTATGGGCTAATGGTAAGTGGGTTGATCGGCTGAGTCAGGCAGATGTAATGGTGGGGATTTTGTTTTGGGCTAGATAGAAAAGTAGTGTAAAACCCAATAATCAATTCAATTGTTTTTTCTTTTAGCGGGTAATCGGTTCGATTTCGGTTCGACGGCGAAAATACCATACCCGCACCACCACGAAC
>NW_019236807.1:621978-623477 GCF_002742605.1 Olea europaea var. sylvestris
AATTCAATTGTTTTTTCTTTTAGCGGGTAATCGGTTCGATTTCGGTTCGACGGCGAAAATACCATACCCGCACCACCACGAACCACTTCATTAAAATAAAAATCATATCCACCCAATTGCACCATCGGTTCGATTTTTTTGCCCCATTCGGTTCGGTTAACCGCGGTTTTCGATTTTGACGGTTCAAATTGCTATCCCTATTCCATTGCCATACCATCTTTCAAGGGAATAAGCTCTTCACAGGTCCCATCATGGATCTAAAATAATTGCGAACTGAAAAAATACCATCTAGTGCCAACCTCCACTTGTTACGATCACTCTCTCCTATCCGAATGTGCGCCTCATGCAAGGAGGTAAAAAAACAACGCATAATCATTAAATTCCCAATCCTGTAAACCCCTTTCAAACACAATATTCCAATTGTAGCTTCCATTGTGTATGACTAATACAACATTTACTATAGTAGAAAGCTCCAAAGCTATACAGTGCAAAGAAGGAAACCACACCTTTAGCGGTTGATCTCTACCCCAACAATCATCCCAATATCTAACATAATTACCATTCCCCACCACATAAGTCAATTTATCTTGAAACTCTCTCCATTTTCGACTGGTATACCTCCACATACTCACCTCGTAAGATCTACGACACTCGATTGAGCACCAACCCCTTTCCATCACGCCATATTTTGCTCCTATGTTTTTTCTCCAAACTCTCTCTCTCTACCCAAATCGCCAGAGTCATTTGTCCAATAAAGCATTATTAAACAGAACAAGGCTTCTCAATCCAAGCCCCATCCTTATAGGAGAGCACACAACACCTAATTGACCAAATGAAATTTTCTCTCTTCACCAACCTTGCCTAAAGAAATTCCCTTTGAATCATCTCTAATATATTTGCCACTCTCTAATCTATTTGTTACTGTAATAGGAATAAAAAATAATGAAAAAATAAATAGGGAGATTAGAGGGAGATTTAATAAGAGTAAGGTGATCTCCCTTTGAAAGGTACATATGTTTCTACCTTACTAACCTCTTCTCCATCCTTTCAACAATTCCATTTCAAATATGTTTACTTTTAAATCTTGCTCCTAAAGGGAGCCCAAGATATGATATAGACAACGACGCATCCCTACAACCCAAATGTCGGCCAATTCCTTCACATCAGTAACCTCTACCATTGGAATAGCCTAAGATTTTCCCTAATTTATCTTCAGTCCCGAAACTGCTTCAAAGTATAGGAGCAATCGACGCAAGTTCCTGAATTTCTTATCTGCATCGCATAGAATCAATGTATTATCTGCAAATAGCAAATGGAAAACCTGTAAGTGGCCAACCATGAAGCCCCTTATCAAACCCTCCCCACAACTTTCTCAAACATCCTACCGAATGCCTCCATTACGATAACAAACAATGGAGACAATAGGTTTCCTTGCCTCAAACCTCTGCTATTCCAAAAATATCCCTCTAGGGTGTCGTTGACCAAGACTGAAAACGAAA
>NW_019236808.1:0-2069 GCF_002742605.1 Olea europaea var. sylvestris
TTTTGATAAGGTGTGAGGAGCAGCTGGTAGATAGAATTTATTTCCTCTACTCCGAGGATGTAAATCATGCCTAATATTCATTTCTTCCATGTCCTTACGAGAGTTAATGCCATCTTTAGATTTTTCTTTGACATCCAAAAGTGTACTGATGATGCTTTCACGAATATTCTTCTCCACATGCATCACATCCAAATTATGATGTACAAGTAAAGTCTACAAATCAAACGCAAATGGAGTCATAAAAACTACACACAATTATAAGTATTGAATAAAAATGAAGGAAATATCACAACAATTACCTTCCACTATGGTAGATTGAAAAATATTGACCTCTTCTTCCACGTTACATTAGATTGAGTTGTATTCTTCTTCCTCTTCCGTTTCCTACTTTTCCCCAGTAGTTTGTAATTTTATCAACTTCAATAAAATCTTCTTCACCATTTTTTATCTGTGGCCTAATACCATGTTCAATATGTCCATTAAACCAGCTCTTTTTCATGCGAAACGGATGATCAAACGCGAGAAATTTTCTATGTCCCATGTACGCAAACTTCCTACCATGCTTCAACCATAGTGAAAATGTACTCTCACGACAAATAGGGCATGCAATTTTTCCTTTGACGAGCCACCCAGATATATTTCCAAATGCAAGAAAATCATGTATTGTCAATATCAAAAGAGCTTTTAAGTTAAATGTAGACTTTGTAATAGCATCATACATATCATCCCCATCATTCCATAACAACATTAAGTCGTCTACAAGTGGTGCCAAATAAACATCTATGTCATTACCTGGCTGTTTTGGTTTCGAGATCAATAAACTCAACATCAAACTTTCTTTTGACATGTAAATTGAGGGAGGCAAGTTATATATGGTTAAGATTATTGGCCAACAACTGTATTTAGAGTTAAGATCTTTGAAAGGATTAAATCCATCAGTAGTAAGACCTAATCTAATATTCTGAGGATCGGATACAAAATCTGGCCACCATCGATTAATTATTTCCCAACTCAATGAATCAACTAGATGCCTAATCTTACTGTCTGAACTTTTATTATTTGGCTGCCATCGAAGTTGTGTTGACATCTCATATATTCCAAACATCCTCTTCAGTCTTGGTATTATAGGAAAATAATGCAAGACTTTGGCTGGGATATTTTTCTGAATTTTTTTTGTCCGTTTGTTGATTTTCCATCTCGAGCAACCACATTTTGGACATTCAAGCTCCTTTCTATATAGTCAACAATCATTTAGGCAAGCATGTATCTTTTCATAGCCAAGATCAAATGTATTGACAAGTTTTTTTATCTCGTAAAATGAGTTTGGAAGTGTATTATTATCTGGCAACATATCTCGAACAAGATTTATAAATTCATCAAAATCATTATCTGATAACGTGAAGCTTTATGCTAGACATTGCAACCGAAGTTGACATCTTTGTAAATGCCCTACAACCAAGCTATAAAGGAGTTTCAGCATCATTAACTAAACTTTCAATCTCTTCATCTCTTCCATCAGGATAGTTTTCAGGATCTACATCATCTTGTGCATAGAAATACTTAAACATCCTACTCGACTCGGGCATTTCTACAACATTCTGATTTGATGAACCTGGTTGCTCTCCATGAAATACCCAAGTAGTATATGTAGGATCCATACTTTTAATAACCAAATGTTCATAAACTGTATCATAATGATGATGCATTAGATTCCTACACTTAACACAAGGACATACTATCATTTCTAAATTGCAATTTTTACGAGCTCGTTCAATAAAATTTTGTGCTCCATTGCTATATGGTCTTGAAAATCTACGAGTAAATCTTTATTATCATTATACATTGAAATTATTTTCATTTGGTAACTATGTTCATAATATCTAATTTCAGATGATAACTTTGATAATTGCAACCACTCTTTGTCCATTATACGCAAAGCTATTATCCAACACTGAACTTCGCAATATTCAAAAAATAAACGTGCAAGATTAAGCTCCAACTAACAGATATTAACAGGACAAAGGTGAAATAGTAGAAAGAAGAAAATTGATGCAATATATCTTAAGTAT
>NW_019236809.1:0-2069 GCF_002742605.1 Olea europaea var. sylvestris
GGGTGCAAAAGTTGCGCTCAATTCTTCGTACGTCGACAATCCAAGCGTTCCAAATATGCAAGTGCTCACTCATTTGAAAAATGTCCGAAATCCCTCATACGTCACGACGAAGTTGGGAGTTCAACCCAAAACTATCGCTACATTTCCAAAAAGTACTTATGGTCCCAAAACGGACACAAGGTGCAAAAGTTGCGCTCCATTCTTCGTACGTCGACAATCCAAGCGTTCCAAATATGTAAGTGCTCATTCTTTCGAAAAATGGCCGAAATCCCTCATACGTCACGGCGAAGCTGTGAGTTCAATCCAAAACGGTCGCTATATTTCCAAAAAGTACTTATGGGCCCAAAACGGACACCGGGTACAAAAGTTGCGCTCAATTCTTCGTACGCCGGCAATCCAAGCGTTCCAAATATGTAAGTGCTCATTCTTTCGAAAAATGGCTAAAATGCCTCATACGTCACGACGAAGTTGTGAGTTCAATCCAAAACGGTCGCTATATTTCCAAAAAGTACTTATGGGCCCAAAACGGACACCGGGTACAAAAGTTGCGCTCAATTCTTCGTACGCCGGCAATCCAAGCGTTCCAAATATGTAAGTGCTCATTCTTTCGAAAAATGGCTAAAATGCCTCATACGTCACGACGAAGTTGTGAGTTCAATCCAAAAGGGTCGCTACATTTCCAAAAAGTGGTTATGGTCCCAAAACGGACACCGGGTACAAAAGTTGCGCTCAATTCTTTGTACGTTGACAATCCAAGCGTTCCAAATATGCAAGTGCTCATTCTTTCGAAAAATGGCCAAAATCCCTCGTACGTCACGGCGAAGTTGTGAGTTCAATCCAAAATGGTCGCTACATTTCCAAAAATTACTTATGGTCCCAAAACGAACTCCGGGCGCAAAAGTTGCGCTCAATTCTTCGTACGTCGACAATTTAAGCGTTCCAAATATGCAAGTGCTCATTCTTTCAAAAAATGGCCAAAATCCCTCGTACGTCACGACGAAGTTGTGAGTTCAACCTAAAACTGTCGCTACGTTTCCAAAAAGTACTTATGGTCCCAAAACGGACACCGGGTGCAAAAGTTGCGCTCAATTCTTCGTACGACGACAATCCAAGCGTTCCAAATATGTAAGTGCTCATTCTTTCGAAAAATGGCCGAAATCCCTCGTACGTCACGACGAAGTTGGGAGTTCAACCCAAAACTGTCGCTACATTTCCAAAAAGTACTTATGGTCCCAAAATGGACACCGGGCGCAAAAGTTGCGCTCAATTCTTCGTACGTCGACAATCCAAGCGTTCCAAATATGCAAGTGCTCACTCATTTGAAAAATGGCCGAAATCCCTCCTACGTCACGACAAAGTTGGGAGTTCAACCCAAAACTGTCGCTACATTTCCAAAAAGTACTTATGGTCCCAAAACGGACACAAGGTGCAAAAGTTGCGCTCAATTCTTCGAACGCCGACAATCGATGCCTTCCAAATATAAAAGTGCTCATTCTTTCGAAAAATGGCCAAAATCCCTCGTACGTCACGATGAAGTTGTGAGTTCAATCCAAAACGGTCGCTACATTTCCAAAAAGTACTTATGCTCCCAAAAAGGACACCGGGTGCAAAAGTTGCGCTCAATTCTTCGTACGTCGACAATCCAAGCGTTCCAAATATGCAAGTGCTCACTCTTTCGAAAAATGGCTAAAATGCCTCATACGTCACGACAAAGTTGTGAGTTCAACCCAAAACGGTCGCTATATTTTCAAAAAGTACTTATGGTCCCAAAACAGACACCGTGTGCAAAAGATGCGCTCAATTCTTCGTACGCCGTCAATCCAAGCGTTCCAAATATGCAAGTGCTCACTCTTTCGAAAAATGCTTGAAATCCCTCATACGTCACAACGAAGTTGGGAGTTCAACCCAAAACTGTCGCTACATTTCCAAAAGGTGGTTATGGTCCCAAAACGGACACCGGGTACAAAAGTTGCGCTCAATTCTTTATACGTTGACAATCCAAGCGTTCCAAATATGCAAGTGCTCATTCTTTCGAAAAATGGCCAAAATCCCTCGTACGTCACGGCGAA
>NW_019236810.1:0-2069 GCF_002742605.1 Olea europaea var. sylvestris
GAAACGGCCCACGAAATTGGACTCGAGGTACGGACCAGGGATCACGGGATTTCAGCCAAATTCCTTCATTTGGGCCTCCGAATAATTAATTTCCTTATTAATTATGTCGGGTAGAAGAAGTGCTGGACGAAAAATTCAGAAAGCAAAATCGCCCCAGGGGCAATTTTGTCATTTGTCACAACGGTGTCGGAATGGGCCGAAATTTGGAAGGTTGATTGGTAACGGCCCGCGAAATTGAAGTCGGGGTACAGACCCGGGATCGCGGAATTTTACCCAAATTCCTTCGTTTGGGCCTCCGAATATTTAATTTCTGTATTAATTATGTCAGGTTGAAGAAGTGCTGGATGAAGGGGCAATTTTGTCATTTGTCACGACGGTGTCGGAATGGGCCGAAATTTGGCAGGTTGATCGAAAACGGCCAGCGAAATTGGACTCAAGGCACTGAACCGCGATCACGGGATTTTAGCCAAATTCCTTCATTTGGGCCTCCGAATAATTAATTTCTGTATTAATTATGTCAGGTTAAAGAAGTGCTGGACAGAAAATTAACAAAGAAAAACTGCACTAGGGGCAATTTTGTAATTTGTTGCGACGGTGTCGGAATGGGCCGAAATTTGGAAGGTTGATTGGAAACGGCCCGCGAAATTGGAGTCGGGACACAGACTTGAGATCACGGAATTTTAGCCAAATTCCTTCATTTGGGCCTTCGAAAAATAAATTTCCGTATTAATTATGTCAGGTTGAAGAAGTGCTGGACAGAAAATTGACAAAGCAAAACCGCACCAGAGGTAATTTTGTCAATTGTCGCGACGGTGTTGGGATGGGCCGAAATTTGGTAGGTTGATTGGAAATGGCCCGCGAAATTGGACTTGGGGCACAGACACGGGATCACGGTATTTTAGCCAAATTCCTTCGTTTGGGTCTCCGAATAATTAATTTCCATATTAATTATGTCAGGTTGAAGAAGTGTTGGAAAGAAAATTAACAAAGAAAAATCGGACCAGAGGTAATTTTATGATTTGTCGCGATGGTGTAGAAATGTGTCGAAATTTGGAAGGTTGATTGGAATTGGCTCGCGAAATTGGACTCGGGGCACAAGATCGAGATCACGGGATTTTAGCCAAATTCCTCAGTTTCGGCCTCCGAAAAATTAATTTCCACATTAATTATGTCAGGTTGAAGAAGTGCTGGACAGAAAATTAACAAAGAAAAATCGGATCAGGGACAATTTTGTCATTTGTTGAGACGGTGTCGGAATGGGCCGAAATTTGGCAGGTTGATCAGTAACGGTCGGGGAAATTGGACTCGGGGCACAGACCCGGGATAACGGGATTTTAGCCAAATTCCTTCGTTTGGGCCTCGGAATAATTAATTTTCGTATTAATTATGTCAGTTAAAGAAGTGCTGGACAGAAAAAATTAACAAAGAAAAAACTACACCAGGGGCAATTTTGTCATTTGTCACGACGGTGTCGGAATGGGCCGAAATTTAGCACGTTGATTGGGAACGGACCACGAAATTGGACTTGGGCACAAACTCGGGATCACCGGATTTTGGTGAAATTCCTTCGTTTGGGGCTCTGAATAATTAATTTCCTTATTAATTGGACCGAAAATTAACAAAGCAAAACTGCACCAGGGGCAATTTTGTTATTTTTCGCGACGGTGTCGGAATGGGCCGAAATTTGGCAGGTTGATTGGAAATGGCCCGTGAAATTGGACTTGGGGCACAGACCCGGGATCACTAGATTTTAGCCAAATTCCTTCGTTTGGGCCCCCGAATAATTAATTTCCTTTTTAATTATGTCAGGTTGAAGAAGTGGTGGACACAAAATTAACAAAGCAAAATCACACCAGGGGCAATTTTTTCGATTGTCACGACGGTGTCGGAATGGGCTGAAATTTGACAGGTTGATTGGAAATGGCCTGCGAAATTGGACTCGGGGTACAGACCAGGGATCATGAGATTTGAGCCAAATTCCTTTGTTTGGGCCTCTGAATAATTAATTTCCTTATTAATTATGTCGGGTTGAAGAAGTGCTGGACGGAAAATTAAGAAAGCAAAATCGC
>NW_019236811.1:0-2069 GCF_002742605.1 Olea europaea var. sylvestris
ATGACGAAATTGCCCCGGTGCGGTTTTTGTTTCCGATCAACCAATCAAATTTTAGGCAATTTCGACACAGTCGCGAAAAATGAAGAAATTACACCCGGCGAGATTTTTGTTTCCTATCAACAAGTCAAATTTTAGCCCATTCCGACACAGTCACGAAAAATGACGAAATTGCCCCCTGAGCGATTTTTGTTCCCGATAAACCTGTCAAATTTTAGCCCATACCGACGCAGTCGAGAAAAATGACGAAATTGACCACGGGGCGATTTTTGTTTCCGATCAACCGGCCAAATTTGAGCCCATTCCGACACAGTCGAGAAAAATGACGAAATCGCCCCCGGCGCGATTTTTGTTTCCGACCAACTAGTCAAATTTTAGCCAATTCCGACACAGTCGCGAAAAATTACGAAATTGTCCCGGCGCGATTTTTGTTTCCGATCAACCTGTTAAATTTGAGTCCATTCCGACACAGTCGAGAAAAATGACGAAATCGCCCCCGGCCCGATTTTTGTTTCCGATGTTACCAGTCAAATTTTAGCCAATTCCGACACAGTCGCGAAAAATTACAAAATTGCCCCGGCGCGATTTTTTTTTCCGATCAACCTGTCAAATTTGATCCCATTCCGACACAGTCGAGAAAAATGACGAAATCGCCCCCGGCGAGATTTTTATTTCCGATCAACCTGTCAAATTTGAGCCCGTTCTGACACAGTCGAGAAAAATGACGAAATTGCCCCCGGCGCGATTTTTGTTTCCGATCAACCGGTCAAATTTGAGCCCATTCTGACACAGTCGAGAAAAATGACGAAATTGCCCCCGGCGCGATTTTTGTTTCCGATCAACCGGTCAAATTTGAGCCCATTCTGACACAGTCGAGAAAAATGACGAAATTGCCCCCGGCGCGATTTTTGTTTCCGATCAACCGGTCAAATTTGAGCCCATTCTGACACAGTCGAGAAAAATGACGAAATTGCCCCCGGCGCGATTTTTGTTTCCGATCAACCGGTCAAATTTGAGCCCATTCTGACACAGTCGAGAAAAATGACGAAATTGCCCCCGGCGCGATTTTTGTTTCCGATCAACCGGTCAAATTTGAGCCCATTCTGACACAGTCGAGAAAAATGACGAAATTGCCCCCGACGCGATTTTTGTTTCCGATCAACCAGTTAAATTTTAGCCAATTCCAACACAGTCGCGAAAAATGAAGAAATTTCACCCAGCGCTATTTTTGTTCCCGATCAACATGTCAAATTTGAGCCCATTCCGACACAGTCGAGAAAAATGACGAAATTGCCCCGGTGCGGTTTTTGTTTCCGATCAACAAATCAAATTTTATGAAATTTCAACACAGTCGCGAAAAATGACTAAATTACACCCGGCGCGATTTTTGTTTCCTATCAACAAGTCAAATTTTAGCCCATTCCAACACAGTCGTGAAAAATGACGAAATAGCCCCCGACCCGATTTTTGTTCCTGATAAACCTGTCAAATTTGAGCCCATTCTGACGCAGTCGAGAAAAATGACGAAATTGCCCCCGGCGCGATTTTTGTTTCCGATCAACCGGTCAAATTTGAGCCCATTCTGACACAGTCGAGAAAAAAATGACGAAATTGCCCCTGTGTGGTTTTTGTTTCCGATCAACCAATCAAATTTTAGGCAATTTCGACACAGTCGCGAGAAATGACGAAATTTCACCCGGCGCTATTTTTGTTCCCGATCAACATGTCAAATTTGAGCCCATTCCGACACAGTCGAGAAAAATGACGAAATTGCCCCGGTGCGGTTTTTGTTTCCGATCAACCAATCAAATTTTAGGCAATTTCGACACAGTCGCGAAAAATGACGAAATTACACCCGGCGAGATTTTTGTTTTCTATCAACAAGTCAAATTTGAGCCCATTCCGACACAGTCAAGAAAAATGACGAAATTGCCCCCTGCGCGATTTTTGTTCCCGATAAACCTGTCAAATTTTAGCCCACTCCGACGAAGTCGAGAAAAATGACGAAATTGCCCACGGGGCGATTTTTGTTTCCGATCAACCGGCCAAATTTGAGCCCATTCCGACACAGT
>NW_019236812.1:0-2069 GCF_002742605.1 Olea europaea var. sylvestris
TCCAATCAAATTAGGCTGGCAATTCGCCAAAAACGAACAAACACGAAGTTATCATGAAATCAAAAACCACTTTTCATTGGCCCAATTGCAATCGAATTAGACAAGTAATTCGCCGAAAATGATCAAACCCGATGTGATCATGAAATCAAAAAGAACTTTTAATTGGCTTGAGTCCAATCAAGTTAGACAAGTAATTAGCCGAAAATGATCAAACCCGAAGTTATCATGAAATCAAAAATCACTTTTTTTTGGCTCCATTCCAATCGAATTAAACTATCAATTCGCCAAACACGAACAAGCCGGAAGTTATCATGAAATCAAAAACCACTTTTCATTAGCTCAATTCCAATCGAAAGCCACTTTTCATTAGCTCAATTCCAATCGAAAGCCACTTTTCATTGGCTCAATTCCAATCGAATTAGAATAGCAATTCGCCAAAAATGAACAAGCTCGAGGTTATCATGAAATCAAGACCCACTTTTCATTGGCTCGATTCCTATCTAATTAGACTAGCAGTTCGTCGAAAAGGAAGAAACCCGAAGTTATCACGAAATCGAAAACCACTTTTCATTGGCTCGATTCCAATCGAATTAGACAAGCAATTTGCCGAAAATGATCAAACCTTAAGGTATCATGAAATCGAAAAACACTTTTCATTGGCTCGATACCAATCGAATTAGACTACCAATTCGCGAAAAATGAACAAACCCGAAGTTATCATGAAATCAAAAATGACTTTTCATTGGCTCGATTCCAATCGAATTAGACTAGCAATTCGCTAAAAATGAACAGACTCGAAGATATCATGAAATCAAAAACTACTTTCCATTGGCTCGATTACAATCGAATTAGACTAGCATTTCGTAAAAAATGAACAAATCGAAAGTTTTCGTGAAATCAAAAACCACTTTTCATTGGTTCGATTCCAATCGAATCAAACTAGCAATTTGCCAAAGACGAACAAGCCCGAAGTTATCATGTAATCAAAACCACTTTTCATTAGCTCGATTCCAATCGAATGAGACTAGCAATTCATCGAAAATGATCAAACCCGAAGTTATCATTAAATCAAAAATCACTTTTCATTTGCTCGAATCCAATCGAATTAGACTAGCAATTCGCCAAAAATGAATAAATCCAAAGTTATCATGAAATCAAAAACCAATTTTCATTGGCCTGATTCCAATCGAATTAGACTAGCAATTCGCCAAAAACGAACAAACCCAAAGTTATTTTGAAATCAAAAACCACTTTTCATTGGCTCCATTCCAATCGAATTAGACAAGCCATTCGCCAAAAATGATCAAACCCGAGGTTATCACGAAATCAAAAACCACTTTTCATTGGCTCCAGTCCAATCGAATTAGACTAGACCCGAGGTTATCATGAAATCAAAAACCACTTTTCATTTGCTCGATTCCAATCGAATTAGACTAGCAATTCGCCAAAAATGAACAAACCCGAAGTTATCATGAAATTAATAACCACTTTTCATTGGCTCCATTCCAATCGAGTTAGACTAGCATTTCGCCAAAAATGAACAAACCCAAAGTTATCATGAAATCGAAAGCCGCTTTTCATTCGATCAATTCCAATCGAATTAGACTAGCAATTTGACAAAAACGAGCAAACCCGAAGTTATCATGAAATCAAAACCCACTTTTCATTGGCTCGATTCCAATCGAATTAGACTAGCAATTTGCCAAAAACGAGCAAACCCGAAGTTATCATGAAATCAAAACCCACTTTTCATTGGCTCGATTCCAATCGAATTAGACTAGCAGTTCCCTAAAAAAGAAGAAACCCGAAGTTATCATGAAATCGAAAACTACTTTTCATTGGCTCGATTCCAACCGAATTAGACTAGTAATTTGCCGAAAACGATCAAACCCCAAGGTATCTTGAAATATGAAAACACTTTTCATTGTCCCCATTCCAATTGAATTAGACTAGCAATTCGCCAAAAATGAACAAACACTAAGTTATCATGACATCAAAAACCACTTTTCATTGGCTCGATTCCAATCGACTTAGACTAGCAATTTTTCGAAACGATCAAACCCGAAATT
>NW_019236813.1:0-2069 GCF_002742605.1 Olea europaea var. sylvestris
TGACGAAATTGCCCCCGCGCGATTTTTATATCCGATCAACCTGCCAAATTTAAGCCCATTCCGACACAGTCGCGAAAAATGACCAAATTGCCCCGGCGCGGTTTTTGTTTCCGAATTACCTGTCAAATTTTTGCCCATTCCGACACGGTCGCGAAAAATGACGAAATTGCCCTTGCGCGATTTTTATTTCCGATCAACCTGCCAAATTTAAGCCCATTCTGACACAGTCGCGAAAGATGACGAAATTGCCCTCGGCGCGATTTTTATTTCCGATCAACCTGCCAAATTTAAGCCCATTCTGACACAGTCGCGAAAGATGACGAAATTGCCCTCGGCGCGATTTTTATTTCCGATCAACCTGCCAAATTTAAGCCCATTCTGACACAGTCGCGAAAGATGACGAAATTGCCCTCGGCGCGATTTTTATTTCCGATCAACCTGCCAAATTTAAGCCCATTCTGACACAGTCGCGAAAGATGACGAAATTGCCCTCGGCGCGATTTTTATTTCCGATCAACCTGCCAAATTTAAGCCCATTCTGACACAGTCGCGAAAGATGACGAAATTGCCCTCGGCGCGATTTTTATTTCCGATCAACCTGCCAAATTTAAGCCCATTCTGACACAGTCGCGAAAGATGACGAAATTGCCCTCGGCGCGATTTTTATTTCCGATCAACCTGCCAAATTTAAGCCCATTCTGACACAGTCGCGAAAAATGACGAAATTGCCACCGGCGCGATTTTAATTTCAGACCAACCGGCCAAATTTAAGGCCATTTCGACACAGTCGCGTAAAATGACGTAATTACCCCCGGCGAGATTTTAATTTCCGATCAACCGGTCAAATTTTAGCCCATTCCGACATAGTCGCGAAAAATGACGAAATTGCCCTTGCGCGATTTTTATTTCCGTTCAACCTGCCGAATTAAAACTCATTCCGACACAGTCGCGAAAAATGACGAAAAATCCCTGGCGCGGTTTTTGTTTCCGAATTACCTGTCAAATTTTAGCTCATTCCGACACAGTCGCGAAAAATGACGAAATTGCCCCGGCGCGGTTTTTGTTTCCGACCTACCTGTCAAATTTTAGCCCATTCCGATACAATCGGGAAAAATGACGAAATTGCCCCCAGCGCGATTTTTAATTTCGATCAACCTGCCAAATTTAAGCCCTTTCGGACACAGTCGCGTAAAATGACGAAATTGCCCTCCGCGCGATTTTTATTTCCGATCAACCTGCCAAATTTAAACCCATTCCGACACAGTCGCGAAAAATGACGAAATTGCCCTGGCGCGGTTTTTGTTTCCGAATTACCTGTCAAATTTTAGCTCATTCCGACACAGTCGCGAAAAATGACGAAATTGCCCTGGCGCGGTTTTTGTTTCCGAATTACCTGTCAAATTTTAGCTCATTCCGACACAGTCGCGAAAAATGACGAAATTGCCCTTGCGCGATTTTTATTTCCGATCAACCTGCCAAATTTAAGACCATGCCGACACAGTCGCGAAAAATGACGAAATTGCCCCGGCGCATTTTTTTTTCCTATCAATCACTCAAATTTTGGCCCATTCCGACACAGTGGCGAAAAATGACGAAATTGCCCCGGCGTGGTTTTTGTTTCCGACCTACCTGTCAAATTTTAGCCCATTCCGATACCATCGGGAAAAATGACGAAATTGCCCCCAGCACGATTTTTAATTTCGATCAACCTGCCAAATTTAAGCCCTTTCGGACACAGTCGCGTAAAATGACGAAATTGCCCCGGCGCGATTTTTATTTTCGATGAACCAGTTAAATTTTAGCACATTTCGACACTGTCGCGAAAAATGACGAAATTGCCCTTGCGCGATTTTTATTTCCGATCAACCTGGCAAATTTAAGCCCATTCCGACACAGTCGCGAAAAATGACGAAATTGCCCCGGCGCGGTTTTATTTCCGATCAACCTGTCAAATTTTAGCCCATTTCGACACAGCCGCGAAAAATTAAGAAATTGCCCCCGGCGCGATTTTTATTTCCGATCAACCTGCCAAATTTAAGCCCATTCCGACACAGTCGCGAAAAATGACG
>NW_019236814.1:0-2069 GCF_002742605.1 Olea europaea var. sylvestris
TTTGTTTCCGATCAACCTGTCAAGTGTTAGCCCATTCCGACATCGTCGCGAAAAATGACGAAATTGCCCCCGGTACGATTTTTACTTCCAATCTACCAGCCAAATTTCAAGCCATTCCGACACCGTTACGAAAAATAACGAAATTGCCCCCGACTCGAATTTTGTTTCCGATCAACCTGTCAAATTTTAGCCCGTTCCGACACCGTCGCGAAAAATGACGAAATTGCCCCCGACGCGATTTTTGTTTCCGATCAACCAATCAAATTTCAGCCCATTTCGAAACCGTAGCGAAAAATGACGAAATTTCCCTAGGCGCAATTTTTTTTCCGATCAACCTGTCAAATTTCCCATTCTGACACCTTCGCGAAAAATGACGAAATTGCCCCCGACGCGATTTTTGTTTCCGATCAACCTGTCAAATTTTAGCCCGTTCCGACACCGTCGCGAAAAATGACGAACTTTCCCCTGACGCGATTTTTGTTTCCGATCAACCAATCAAATTTCGGCCCATTTCGAAACCGTAGCGAAAAATGACGAAATTGCCCCTGGCGCGCTTTTTGTTTCCAATCAACCGGTCAAATTTACGCACACATTTCGACACCGTCTCAAAAAATGACGAAATTTCCCTAGGCGCAATTTTTTTTTCCGATCAACCTGTCAAATTTCCCATTCTGACACCGTCGCGAAAAATGACGAACTTGCCCCAGGCGCGGTTTTTGTTTCCGATCAACCTGTCAAAGTTTAGCCCATTCCCACATCGTCGCGAAAAAAGGCGAAATTGCCCCCGGCGCGATTTTTGTTTCCCATCAACCTTCAGAATTTTAACCCATTCCGACACCGTCGCGAAAAATGACGAAATTGCTCCTGGCACGATTTTTGTTTCCGATCAACCTGTCAAAGTTTAGCCCATTCCCACATCGTCGCGAAAAAAGGCGAAATTGCCCCCGGCGCGATTTTTGTTTCCCATCAACCTTCAGAATTTTAACCCATTCCGACACCGTCGCGAAAAATGACGAAATTGCTCCTGGCACGATTTTTGTTTCCGATCAACCTGTCAAAGTTTAGCCCATTCCCACATCGTCGCGAAAAAAGGCGAAATTGCCCCCGGCGCGATTTTTGTTTCCCATCAACCTTCAGAATTTTAACCCATTCCGACACCGTCGCGAAAAATGACGAAATTGCTCCTGGCACGATTTTTGTTTCCGATCAACCTGTCAAATTTTAGCCCATTCCGACACCGTCGCGAAAAAAGACGAAATTGCCCCCGGCGCGATTTTTGTTTCCAGTCAACCAGCCAAATTTCTGCCCATTCCGACATCGTCGTGAAAAATGACGAAATCGCCCCCGGCGCTGTTTTTGTTTCCAGTCAACCCGCAAAATTTCGGCCCATTCCGACACCATCGCGAAAAATGAAGAAGTTTCCCCCGGCGCGATTTTTGTTTCCCATCAACCTTCAGAATTTTAACCCATTCCGACACCGTCGCGAAGAAAGACGAAATTGCCCTGGCGTTATTTTTGCTTCCAATCAACTAGCCAAATTTCAGTCCATTCCGACACCGTCGCGAAGAAAGACGAAATTGCCCTGGCGTTATTTTTGCTTCCAATCAACTAGCCAAATTTCAGTCCATTCCGACACCGTCGCGAAGAAAGACGAAATTGCCCTGGCGTTATTTTTGCTTCCAATCAACTAGCCAAATTTCAGTCCATTCCGACACCGTCGCGAAGAAAGACGAAATTGCCCTGGCGTTATTTTTGCTTCCAATCAACTAGCCAAATTTCAGTCCATTCCGACACCGTCGCGAAGAAAGACGAAATTGCCCTGGCGTTATTTTTGCTTCCAATCAACCTGTCAAATTTTAGCCCATTCCGACACCATTGCGAAAAATGACGAAATTGCTCCTAGCACGATTTTTGTTTCCGATCAACCTGTCAAATTTTAGCCCATTCCGACACCGTTGCGAAGAAAGACGAAATTGCCCTGGCGTTATTTTTGCTTCCAATCAACTAGCCAAATTTCAGTCCATTCCGACACCGTCGCAAGAAATGACGAAATTTCCCCTGGCGTGATT
>NW_019236815.1:0-2068 GCF_002742605.1 Olea europaea var. sylvestris
AATATGTTTACTTATACTTTCTTCTAAAAATGGACCATTTATCACATTCTGTAACTAACCTTTTTTAATTCAGCATATTTCACGTTCTCCATCAATGTCATTTCCTAAATTGAATAAGCAATTCAAAAAAAATTGATGATGGTCAAAAACAATCATTGGCTTTTGTTGAATAGTCACTATGTGATTCCATATTGCTAAATTCCGGAACTTAGCTCAATTGGAACATTTTTTCAAGATTTAACATTTGAAAATTCAAGGTATTGTTCGGCATCATATGTCATGTTTCAATATAGAGATGACAAAAAATCCATTCAATCGATACCTCACGGGACCGAATGGGGGAAGGAATTACCCGCCTAACCGGCTAAAGGGGGTGGGGATAGGGGGTTATTGTCCTGAAACGAGTACCAAAAACATTGTCCCAGTCCCCTTATTCGTCCCATTTAAAGTTAATTTCAAATTTAAGTTTTTGTTAAACAAAAATAAATTATTTATCATCATTTTTTAAGAGAATGTGTATTGTTCTTAACAAATTAAAAAAAGTAAATATTATTTACTAATTACGAACTTAAAAAATAAAATAAATAAAACGGGACGATAAATGGGGCAAGGGCCCAACCAGCCCCATCTCGCTTTAATCGGGTATGGGGATGGGGTAAAATGACAGAAATAGCCCAACGAGATGGAGGTGGGAAACTGGTAATGGTCGACCTGGCCTATACTTACTCTGTTGCCATCCCTATTTTAATTAGATGTAACTTTTGTTGTATTTTTTTAAAATTTGTAATGAGATAATCACCTTGCCTATCCTTCTATAGCGGAGAACTCGTTGATTGTCTATGCAATTTGTGGATTGTAAGACCTCAATCATGTTTATACATAATGCATATGTCATGACACATGGATCCTACGCTTATGCTCCAAGTAAAATTGCAGAGACTTGTCATTCGTTATCCAGGTTGGGGATTTTCCACTTATGCATTATACTCAATACTGATATATGGACATCTTCTATCAACCTTCAGTTTGTTTTCTATCATAGCGGCAAAAACAATGTAATTGCCACGAAACGGAACAAGGAGACTAAAGTATTTGTGCCATTCATTATAAATACATTTTGTACAAAGATAAGAGATGTCGATTTGGATAGTTCAACATTTTTTTGTAGAAATGAAGTTGAATTAATTAGATGATGCTAATATCATAGGCAGCCTCAACATCACTGTGTAAGATGATCAAATGGTAATTTTTTTTTCTAAACGGATTTTGGATTGCATACACTGACACATACAACATTATCAAATGGTGGATATGTGTGTGATATGGTGTGTATTATTCTTTGTGATAGATCTATAGAAGAACGAATTGATGATTAGGTTTTGAGAATTTCTTGGTGGGTGATTCAAGAAAGAGATGATCTGGTGGAGATTTTGGTTTGAAATGCGTAATTTAAGAGCGCGTTTGTTAGAGTAATATTAGCTAAGTAATGAATACCCCATATGATTTGATTACTATTTAAAAATAGCGTTTATGGTAAAAAAAAAAAAGTTGCATAGTATATTCTAAATATTTATTAAAAGAATAGGCATTTGGCATAATTTCCTCCTTTTCTTTTGAGAAAAATTCATAACTAAGAGTTTAACTATAAATCATTTTAAAACTAAGATAAAATGTTTAAAAATTCAAAAATCAGATATTTATTAAATTAAATAATTAATTAAAATATATTTTATAAATTAAATATAAGATCACAATTATATACAATTTGGTCACAAAGTATCGAATTAATTGGTTATAAATAATTTTTCGATCGATTACAAATTTATCAAATTAATATGTCACATATTATTCATTGATTATAGATCACAAATTTTATATGTCATAATTTATTTCATAATTACAAAATATTAAATTAAATTGGCCACAAATTATGTTTAGGTCACAAATTAAAAAAAATTTAGGTTACACATTATTTATTGATTATAATTTATCTATTTTATTGGTCACAACTGCTTATTGATCACACATTAACCAATTTATTGATCATAATCAATCAAATCATTTGTGA
>NW_019236816.1:0-2068 GCF_002742605.1 Olea europaea var. sylvestris
AGAAATTTGATTGTATTTTATTAATTGTATTACATTGATTTAGTATTAATTTAAACTACAATATATACATATAGTGCATATTGAAAGATTGTAGGAGGTGACAACTTATATGGAAGAGATACAATAAAAACTATAACGGATGCAACCAAAGATACTAATATTGCGGTTAGTGAAGTTTATAATTTTGGCTTAATTAATTTTATTTTATGCTCAACATATCTAATTTATTTCTATTTATTGTATTAGCATATAGAAATAGAATTAAAGCTATTGAGAGAGTTGATCAATGAAGGTTGCAGTCTTGTTTCCAAAGAATATGCAATTCTGGACTTCAAATTTGAATATGAATGTGCTGCCCAATTGATGTGGCAACATAATGTAATGGCAGAATGTTTTAGCCGTTTTAAAAAGGATTTATTAACTATGACTTTACAACAATACATGAATGGTGATTTGCCGGTGGCTAGGCGTTCATGGATAGCTTGCAATTATTTATTAATTTCATGTTCATATTCGAAAAAAATTGTATCTCTATCTTATTAATTTTTCGGAATGGAAAGTTCAAATATACGATTGTAGCGAGGAGTCTCATACACTAGAAGAAATCAGGGAACAAATAAAGTCATTAGTTGAAATAGTCCAAATTTCATTGAATTCTAGCAATTTTTCTTCTAGGAGACTAGATTTAAGGAAGCATAGAAACAAAATGCTCAATTTGGAAATTATACTTTACCTACCTCGCGCAAATAACGGATATGTATTTAATGTATTTAAATTGACAATATTTATTCTTTCCTGATTTATAATTTTACCCTTCCATTATTTATTTTGTCTAATAGAAAATAATTCTTTGATACAGGGCAAATTCTCCAGTATTTTTACTCAAATATTTAGAATGTTTTGTTTTAAACTATCCATTAGAAACAGTTGAAGCAAACATGATGAGTATATATAGAATAAAGACTGCAGTAGACATCTGTTACAATCAATATTTTCTACATCTTCATAGTTCCTGATTAGTTTTGATTGGAAATGTGAAGAATTTGTAATATATAAACAATTTGAAATTAGTTTAAGGTTATTTTTTGTGCAACTACGTAAATTCAAAATTTAAAAGTGAAAAATTGTGCATGGATATTTTAACTGTTTATTTGCTTTGAATAAAGTAAATGAAAGACAAAGAATAAACCAAAATATACTTTAGAATATATACTTCATTAATGTTGACAATTCACTGCAAAAATACAAAATAGATATTCTGCCGTCCACAATAAATGGATAGTAATAAATGATGTAAGTATCATATTATACATACATCATTTGTCAACATTATGGTTGCCAAAATAAAGAAAAATAAAGCAGAAAACAAGAAGCCATCTATTTTTCTCCCAGACAAAAAAATTTTAGTCATTCTTTACTCTATCTTTTGCTTTGAAGCAAATGTATTTATGTCAGATATATTTGAAACTATGCTTGCATCACAAGTAACATTTGAATTTGAAGCATCATTCGAAGATTTGAAAAGGGTTCTCTTTGCTGGAGGCGACCAATTTTCCTCGGGCGAGTTTGTATGGATGCTTTTCTCAACATTTTCTTGGCTTTTTTCACTTGGAGTGTTTCTATCGTCTAAATTTATCAAATCTGTCACGGAGATGATGTCAAATCTATAATTTGACGAATTAGGCTCAATTTGGAATGCTTTCAAATAGAATGCCCGTGGAGTATCCTGCATTTTTTGAAGAATAATTTCAAATTTTGTTTGTGAATCCTATATGCTAATAATGTATTCTTTATTAATATTATTGTCTAGGAACATAAATATATTTATGGACTGTCAGGATGTTTAAGTCAGGTAAAAATTCTTACAGAATTTGTTTCCTCGATCAATGATTCTGCATTTGTAAACAACAGTTTTTTAGCCACTTCACCAATTGCACTTGCATTAATTGAGCCTGTGACATCTGACAATTGCACATATGCTTTGACCCTAAAGTAGAATAAAAATAGATAAAACAAACATTGAAGAGAATTAGAAAAAGTATGTATACAAGTAAATTTACCAAGTCTA
>NW_019236817.1:0-2068 GCF_002742605.1 Olea europaea var. sylvestris
GCAATTTTGTCATTTGTCGTGGCGGTGTCGAAATGGGCTGAAATTTGGCAGGTTGATTGGAAACGGCCCACGAAATTGGACTCGAGGCACAGACATAGGATCGCGGGATTTTACCCAAATTCTTTCGTTTGGGCCTCCGAATGATTATTTTCCTTATTAATTATGTCAGGTTGAAGACGTGCTGGATAGAAAATTAACAAAGTAAAATTGGACCAGGGGCAATTTTGTCATTTGTCACGACGATGTCGAAATAAGCTGAAATTTGGCAGGTTGATTGGAAACGGCCCGCGAAATTGGACTCGAGGCACAGACATAGGATCGCGGGATTTTACCCAAATTCTTTCGTTTGGGCCTCCGAATGATTATTTTCCTTATTAATTATGTCAGGTTGAAGACGTGCTGGATAGAAAATTAACAAAGTAAAATTGGACCAGGGGCAATTTTGTCATTTGTCGTGACGGTGTCGGAATGGGTCAAAATTTGGAAGGTTGATTGGAAACGGCCCGCGAAATTGGACTCGAGGCACATACCCGGGATCACGGGATTTTAGCCAAATTCCTTCGTTTGAGCCAACGAATAATTAATTTCCATATTAATTATGTTAGGTTGAAGAAGTGCGAGATAGAAAATTAAAAGAAAAAATCACACCAGGAGCAGTTTTGTTATTTGTCGTGACGGTGTCGGAATGGGCTGAAATTTGGCTGGTCGATTGGAAACGGCCCACGAAATTGGACTTGGGGCACAGACCCAGGATCACGGGATTTTACCCAAATTCTTTTGTTTGGGCCTTCGAATAATTATTTTTCTTATTAATTAGGTCAGGTTGAAGAAGTGTTGGACAGAAAATTAACAAAGCAAAATCGGGCCAGGGGCATTTTTGTCATTTGTCGCGATGGTGTCGGAATGGGCCGAAATTTGACAATGATTGGAAACGGCCCGCGAAATTGGACTCGGGGCACAGACTCGGGATCACGGGATTTTAGCCAAATTCCTTCGTTTGGGCCTCCGAATAATTAATTTCCTTATTAATTTTGCCAGGTTGAAGAAGTGTTGGACTGAAAATTAACAAATCAAACCATACCATGGGCAATTTTGTCATTTATCACGACGGTGTTGGAATGGGCCGAAATTTGGCAGGTTGATTGGAAACGGCCTGCGAAATTGGACTCGGGGCACATACCCGGGATCACGAGATTTGAGACAAATTCCTTCATTTCAGCCTACGAATAATTAATTTCTGTATTAATTATGTCTAGTTGAAGAAGTACGAGATAGAAAATTAAAAGGAAAAATCGTACCAGGAGCAATTTTGTTATTTGTCGCGACGGCGTCGGAATGGGCCGAAATTTGGCAGGTTGATTAGAAATGGCCAACGAAATTGGACTCGGGGCATAGACCCAGGATCACGGGATTTTACCCAAATTCTTTCGTTTGGGCCTCCGAATAATTATTTTCCTCATTAATTATGTCAGGTTGAAGAAGTGTTGGACAGAAAATTAGCAACGCAACATCCGACCAGGGGCAATTTTGTCATTTGTCGCCACGGTGTCGGAATGGGCCTAAATTTGGCAGGTTGATTGGAAATGGCCCGTAAAATTGGACTCGGGGCACAGACCTGGGATCGCAGGATTTTAGCCAAATTCCTTCATTTGGGCCTTCGAATAATTAATCTCCTTATTAATTATGTCAGGTTGAAGAAGTGTTGGACTGAAAATTAACAAAGCAAACCGCACCAAGAGCAATTTTGTCATTTGTCATGACGGTGTCGAAATGGGCCGAAATTTGGTAGGTTGATTGGAAACGGCTCGCGAAATTGAACTTGGGGCACAGACCCGAGATCACAGGATTTTAGCCAAATTCCTTCGTTGGGCCCTCTGAATAATTAATTTCCTTATTAATTATGTCAGGTTGAAGAAGTGTTGGACAGAAAATTAACAAAGTAAACCGCACCAGGGGCAATTTTGGTCATCTGTCGCGATGGTGTTGGAATGGGCCGAAATTTGGGAGGTTGATTTGAAACGGCCCACGAAATTGGACTCGGGGCACAGACCCGGGATCAAAGGATTTT
>NW_019236818.1:0-98153 GCF_002742605.1 Olea europaea var. sylvestris
TGCACTTTGTCACATGACATTACATCATTGGACAGTTTAAATTTCAAATTATCGTCCCATCCAATTGACACTTGGCAATAATGCAAGTGTCAAACAACGTGTCAAAATCAGGGTGCAAATAGCAAAAGTTCAATCGGTAAGGACCTTGCTACATGTACACTATGGTGTATACTTTAGTTTACACTTTCCCACGTGACATTACCCTGTTGAAAAGTTTAAATTTCAAATAGTTTTCCCATCCAATTGACACTTGACAACAATGTAAGTGTCAAACAATGTGCCAAAAATTAGTACATAAATAGCAAAGTTCAATGGATAAGGATCATGCGACATGAACACTGTGGTGTACACTTTAGTTTACACTTTGTATCGTGACATTACCTCGTTGGACAGTTTAAATTTCAAACAATTTTCCCATCCAATTGACCCTTGACAATAGTGCAAGTGTCAAACAACGTGTCAAAAATCAGTGTACAAATAGCAAAGTTCAATCAGTAAGAACCTTACGACTTATACACTATGGTGTACACTTTATTTTACACTTTGCCTCATGACATTACCCCATTGGACAATTTAAATTTCAAATAATTTTCCCATCCAATTGAAACTTGACAACAATGCAAGTGTCAAACAACGTGTCGAAAATCAGTGTACAAATAGCAAAGTTCAATCGGTAAAAAACCATGCTACATGTACACTATGGCATACACTTTGGTTTACACTTTACCACGTGACATTACCCCACTGGATAGTTTAAATTTCAAACATTTTTCCCTTCTAATTGACACTTGACGACAATGCAAGTGTCGAACAACGTGTCAAAAATTAGTGTACAAAAAGTAAAGTTGAATCGGTAAGAACCTTACGACATGTACACTATGGTGTACACTTTAGTTTATACTTTGCCACGTGACATTACCCTGCTAGAAAATTTAAATTTCAAACAGTTTTTCCATCTAATTGACACTCGAAAACATTGTAAGTGTCAAACAACGTATTAAAAATTTGCGTAGAAATTGCAAAGTTCAGTTTGTTAGAAACTTGCTTTATGTACACTATGATATACACTTTAGTTTACACTTTACCACATGACATTACCCTGTTGGACAGTTTAGATTTCAAATAGTTTTTCCATCCAATTGACACTTGACAACAATGCAAGTGTTAAACAACGTGTCAAAAATCAGTGTAAAATAGCAAAGTTAAATCGGTAAGAACCTTACTGCATGTACATTATGCTGTACACTTTAGATTACACTTTGCCACATGACATTACATCAACTATCATCCCATCCAATTGACACTTGGCAATAATGCAAGTGTCAAACAACGTGTCAAAATCAGGGTGCAAATAGTAAAGTTCAATCGGTAAGGTCCTTGCTACATGAACACTATGGTGTACACTTTAGTTTACACTTTGCCACATGACATTATCCTGTTGGAAAGTTTAAATTTCAATTAATTTTTCCATCTAATTGACACTTGACAACAAAAGTATCAGACAACGTGCCAAAAATTAGTACATAAATAGCAAAGTTCAATGGATAAGGACTATGCGACATGAACACTGTGGTGTACACTTTAGTTTACACTCTGTATCGTGACATTACCTCATTGGATAGTTTAAATTTCAAACAATTTTCCCATCCAATTGACCCTTGACAGCAATGCAAGTATCAAACAACGTGTCAAAAATCAGTGTACAAATAGCAAAGTTCAATCGGTAAGAACCTTACGACTAATACACTATGGTGTACACTTTAGTTTACACTTTGCCTCATGACATTACCCCGTTGGACAGTTTAAATTTCAAACAGTTTTCCCATCCAATTGACACTTGACAACAATACAAGTGTCAAACAACGTGTCAAAAATAAGTGTACAAATAGCAAAGTTCAATCGGTAAGAACCATGCTACATGTACACTATGGCATACAATTTTGTTTACACTTTACCACGTGACATTACCCCGCTGGATAGTTTAAATTTCAAACATTTTTCCCTTCTAATTGACACTTGACGACAATGCAAGTGTCGAACAACGTGTCAAAAATTAGTGTACAAAAAGGAAAGTTGAATCGGTAAGAACATTACGACATGTACACTATGGTGTACACTTTAGTTTACACTTTGCCACGTGACATTACCTTGATAGACAATTTAAATTTCAAACAATTTTTCCATCTAATTGACACTCGACAACATTGTAAGTGTCAAACAACGTATTAAAAATTTGCGTAGAAAATCGTCCCATCCAATTGACACTTGGCAATAATGTAAGTGTCAAACAACGTGTCAAAATCAGGGTGCAAATAGCAAAAGTTCAATCGGTAAGGACCTTGCTACATGTACACTATGGTGTATACTTTAGTTTACACTTTACCACGTGACATTACCCTGTTGAAAAGTTTAAATTTCAAATAGTTTTCCCATCCAATTGACACTTGACAACAATGTAAGTGTCATACAACGTGCCAAAAATTAGTACATAAATAGCAAAGTTCGATGGATAAGGATCATGCGACATGAACACTGTGGTGTACACTTTAGTTTACACTTTGTATCGTGACATTACCTCGTTGGACAGTTTAAATTTCAAACAATTTTCCCATCCAATTGACCCTTGACAATAGTGCAAGTGTCAAACAACGTGTCAAAAATCAGTGTACAAATAGCAAAGTTCAATCAGTAAGAACCTTACGACTTATACACTATGGTGTACACTTTATTTTACACTTTGCCTCATGACATTACCCCATTGGACAGTTTAAATTTCAAACAGTTTTTCCATCCAATTGACCCTTGGCAACAATGCAAGTGTCAAACAACGTGTCAAAAATCAGTGTACAAATAGCAAAGTTCAATTGGAAAGAACCTTGGTACATGTACACTATGGTGTACAGTTTAGTTTACACTTTGCCACGTGACATTACCCTGTTTGACAGTTTAATTTCAAACTATTTTCCCATCCAGTTGACACTTGACGACAATGTAAGTGTCAAACAACGTGACAAAAATTAGCGTACAGAAAGCAAAGTTTAATCGGTAAGAACCTTGAAACATGTTCACTATGCTGTACACTTTGATGCACACTTTGCCACGTGGCGTTACTCTGCTGGACTATTTGAATTTCAAACAGTTTTCTCATCCAATTGACACTCGACAACATTACAAGCGTCAAGCAACGTGTCAAAATTAGTGTACAAATAGCAAAGTTCCATGGTAAGAACCTTGCGACATGTACACCATGGTGTACACTTTAGTTTACACTTTGCTAGGTGACATTACTATGTTGGACAATTTAAATTTCAAACAGTTTTCCTATCCAGTTGACACTCAACAACAATGCAAGTGTCAAACAACATGTCCAAAATCAGCGTAGAAATAGCAAAGTTCAATCGATTGGAAACTTGTTTTATGCACACTATGGTGTACACTTTAGTTTACACTTTGCCATGTGACATTACCCTGTTGGACAGCTTAAATTTCAAATAGTTTTCCAATCCAATTGACACTTTATAACAATGTAAGTGTCAAACAATGTGTCAAAAACGTGTGTACAAATAGCAAAATTCAACCGATAAGGACCTTGCTACATGTACACTTTGGTGTACAATTTAGTTTACACCTTGCCACGAGACATTTTCCTGTTGGATAGTTTAAATTTCAAACGGTTTTCCCATCCAATTGACACCTAACAACAATGCAAGTGTCAAACAACGTGCAAAAAATTAGTATACAAATAGCAAATTTCAATTGGTAAGCACCTTGCGACATGTACACTTTTGTTTACACATTGCCATGTGACATTACCCCGTTGGATAGTTTAAATTTCAAGCTGTTTTCACATCCAGTTGACACTTGGCAACAATGCAAGTGTCAAACAACATGTCAAAAATAAGTGTGCAAAGAGTAAAGTTCAATCGGTAAGGACCTTGCTACATGCACACTATGGTGTACACTTTAGTTTACACTTTGCCACGTGACATTACCCTACTGGACGGTTTAAATTTCAAGCAGTTTTCCCATCCAATTGACACTTGAGAACAATGCAAGTGTCAAACAACGTGCCAAAAATCAGTGTACAAATAGCAAAGATTAATCGTTAAGAACATTACGAGATGCACACTTTAGTTTACACTTTGCCACTTGACGTTACCCTGTTGGACAGTTTAAATTTCAAACAGTCTTTCCAACCAATTGACACTTGACAACAATACAAGTGTCAAACAATGTATCAAAAATCAATGTACAAATTGCAAAGTTCAATCGGTAATAACCTTGCTGCATGTACACTATGGTGTACACACTCTTGTTTACACTTTGCCACGTGACATTACCCTGCCAGATAATTTAAATTTCAAATAGTTTTTCCATTTAATTGAAAACTGTGTGTACAATAGCAAAGTTCAATCGATACGGACCTTGCTACATGTACACTTTGGTATATACTTTAGTTTACACTTTGCCACTTGACATTTTTCTGTTGGACAGTGTAAATTTCAATCAGTTTTCCCTTCCAATTAACACTTGACAATAATGCAAGGGTCAAACAATGTGTCAAAAATAAGTTTGCAAATAACAAAGTTCAGTCGATAATGACCTTGCTACATGTACAATATGGTGTACACTTTAGTTTTCACTTTGCCAAGAGACATTACCTTGTTGGACAAGTTAAATTTCAAATAGGTTTCCCATCCAGTTGACACTTGACAAAAATGCAAGTGTCAAACAACGTGTCACAAATCAGTGTACAAATAACAATGTTCAATCGGTAAGAAACTTGCTACATGTACACTATGGTGTTCACTTTTGTTTACACTTTGTCACGTGACATTATCCTATTGGACAGCTTAAATTTCAAATGGTTTTCCCATCCACTTAACACTTGAAAACAATGCAAGTGTCAAACAACGTGTCAAAAACAGTGCACAAATATCAAAGTTCAATAGATAAGGACCTTGCCACATGTACACTGTGGTGTACACTTTAGTTTACACTTTGCCACGTGACATTTTCCTATTGGACAGTTTAAATTTCAAATGGTTTTCCCATCTAATTAATACTTGACAACAATGTAAGTATCAAACAACGTGTTAAAAATCAGTGTACAATAGCAAAGTTCAATCAGTAAGAAACTTGGTACATGTACACTATGGTGTACACTTTAGTTTACACTTTGCCACGTGACATTACCCTATTGAACAGTTTAAATTTCAAACAATTTTCCTATCCAATTGACACTTGACAACAATGCAAGTGTCAAACAACATGTCAAAAATCAGTGCTCAAAAAGCGAAGTTCAATGGATAACGACCTTGCCACATGTACACTATGGTGTACACTTTAGTTAACACTTTTCCACGTGACATTACCCTATTCGATAGCTTAAATTTCAAATAGTTTTCCCATCCAATCGACACTTGACAACAATGCAAGTGTCAAACAACATGTCAAAAATCAGTGCTCAAAAAGCGAAGTTCAATGGATAACGACCTTGCCACATGTACACTATGGTGTACACTTTAGTTAACACTTTTCCACGTGACATTACCCTATTCGATAGCTTAAATTTCAAATAGTTTTCCCATCCAATCGACACTTGACAACAATGCAAGTGTCAAACAATGTGTCAAAAATCAGTGTACGAATAGCAAAGTTCAATCGATAAAAACCTTGCGACATGTACACTATGGTGTACACTTTAGTTTACACTTTGCTACGTGACTTTTCCCTGTTGGACAGTTTAAATTTCAAACAATTTTTTATCCAATTGACACTTGTCAACAATGCAAGTGTAAAACAATGTGTCAAAAATCAGTGTATGAATAGCAAAGTTCAATCAATAAGGACATGGCTACATGAACATTACGGAGTACACTTTAGTTTACAGTTTGCCACGTGACAATTCCCTATTGGAGAGTTTAAATTTGAAGCAGTTTTCCCATCCAATCGGCACTTGAGAACAATGCAAGTGTCAAACAACATGTCAAAAATTAGTGCACAAATAGCAATGTTCAATCAGTAAGAAACTTGCCTAATGTACACTATGGTGTACACTATAGTTTACACTTTGCTACGAGACATTACCCTATTGGACAAGTTAAATTTCAAATAGTTTTCCCATCCAGTTGACACTTAACAAAAATGCAAGTGTACAACGTGTCACAAATCAGTGTACAAATAACAATGTTCAATTGGTAAGAAACTTGCTACATGTACACTATGGTGTTCACTTTAGTTTACACTTTGTCACGTGACATTTTCCTATTGGATAGCTTAAATTTCAAATGGTTTTCCCATCCAATTGACACTTGAAAACAATGCAAGTATCAAACAACGTGTCAAAAATAGTGCACAAATAGCAAAGTTCAATAGATAAGGACCTTGCCACATGTACGCTGTGGTGTACACTTTAGTTTACGCTTTACCACGTGGCATGCCCTGTTAAACAGCTTAAATTTCAAACAGTTTTCCCATCCAATTGGTACTTCCAAATAATGCAAGTGTCAAACAACGTGCCAAAAATAGTGTACAAATAGCAAAGTTCAATCGGAAAGGATCTTGCTACATGTATTCTATGGTGTACACTTTAGTTTACAGTTTGCCACGTGACATTACCCTATTGGATAGTTTAAATTTAAAACAAATTTTCCATCCAATTGACACTTGAAAACAATGCAAGTGTCAAACAACATGTCAAAAATCAGTGTACAAATTGTAAAGTTCAATAGGTAATAACCTTGCTACATGTACACTATGGTATACACACTTTAGTTTACACTTTGCCACGTGACATTACCTTGTCGGAAAGGTTAAATTTCAAACAGTTTTCCATCCAATTGACACTTGACAACTATCCAAGTGTCAAAAAACGTGTCAAAAATGTGTGTACAAATTGTAATGTTTAATCGACAAGGACCTTGCTACATGTACACTTTGGTTTACACTTTAGTTTACACTTTGCCACGTGACA
Source organism: Olea europaea var. sylvestris (assembly GCF_002742605.1). Lineage (NCBI taxonomy): Eukaryota > Viridiplantae > Streptophyta > Magnoliopsida > Lamiales > Oleaceae > Olea > Olea europaea. The sequence continues at coordinate 6,977 of NW_019236818.1, forward strand.
TTTCCCCGTTGGACATTTAAATTTCAAATGATTTTCCCATCCAATTAATACTTGACAACAATGCATGTATCAAACAACGTGTCAAAAATTAGTGTACAAATAGAAAAGTTCAATCAGTAAGAAACTTGGTACATGTACACTACGGTGTACACTTTAGTTTACACTTTGCCACGTGACATTACCCTATTGAATAGTTTAAATTTCAAACAATTTCCTATCCAATCGACACATGACAATAATGCAAGTGTCAAACAACGTGTCAAAAATCAGTGCTCAAATAGCGAAGTTCAATGGATAACGACCTTGCCACATGTACACTATGGTGTACACTTTAGTTAACACTTTTCCACGTGACATTACCCTATTCGACAGCTTAAATTTCAAATAGTTTTCCCATCCAATTGACACTTGACAACAATGCAAGTGTCAAACAATGTGTCAAAATCAGTGTATGAATAGCAAAGTTTAATCGGTAAGAACCTTGCGACATGTACACTATGGTGTACACTTTAGTTTACACTTTGCCACGTGACATTTCCTGTTGGACAGTTTAAATTTCAAACAGTTTTTTTATCCAATTGTCACTTGTCAACAATACAAGTGTGAAACAATGTGACAAAAATCAGTGTATGAATAGCAAAGTTCAATCAATAAGGACCTGGCTATATGAACACTACGGAGTAAACTTTAGTTTACAGTTTGCCACGTGACATTTTCCTGTTGGACAGTTTAAATTTGAAGCAGTTTTCCCATCCAATCGGCACTTGACAACAATGCAAGTGTCAGACAACGTGTCAAAAAATAGTGCACAGATAGCAATGTTCAATCAGTAAGAAACTTGCCTAATGTACACTATGGTGTACACTACAGTTTACACTTTGTCACGAGACTTTACCCTGTTGGACAAGTTAAATTTCAAATAGTTTTCCCATCCAATTGATACTTGACAACAATGCAAGTGTCAAACGACATGCGAAAAATAAGTGCATAAATAGCAAAGTTCAATGGATAAGGACCTTGCCACATGTACAATATGGTATACACTTTATCACGTGACATTACCTAGTTGGACAGTTTAAATTTCAAATAGTTTTCCCATCCTATTGACACTTCACAACAATGCAAGTGTCAAACAACGTATCAAAAATCAGTGTACAAATAGCAATGTTCAATCGGTAAGAAATTTGCGACATGTACACTATGGTGTACACTTTAGTTTGCACTTTGCCACGTGACATTACCCTGTTCGACAGTTTAAATTTCAAATAGTTTTCCCATCCAATTGGCACTTGACAACAATGCAAGTATCAAACAGCGTGTCAAAAATAAGTGAACAAATAGCAAAGTTCAATCGGTAAGAACCTTGCGACATGTGCACTATGGTGGGCACTTTAGTTTACACTTGGCCATGTGACATTAGCCTGCTGTACAAGTTAAATTTCAAACAATTTTCCCCTCCAATTGACACTTAACGACAATACAAGTGTCAAACAACGTGTCAAAAATTGGTGTACAAATAGCAAACTTCAGTCAGTAAGAACCATGCGACATGTACATTATGGTGTACACTTTAGTTTACACTTTGCCACGTGACATTACCCTGCAGGACAGTTTAAATTTCAAACAGTTTTCCCATCCAATTGACACTGGACAACAATGCAAGTGTTAACCAACATGTCAAAAATCATTGTACAAATAGCAAATTTCAATTGGTAAGGACATTACGCCATATACTCTATAGTGTACACTTTAGTTTACACTTTGCCACTTAGCATTACCCTATTGGATAGTTTAAATTTCAAACAGTTTTCCCATCCAATTGGCACTTGAACACAATGTAAGTGTCAAACAACGTGTCAATAATCATTGTAGAAATAGCAAAGTTCAATCGGTCAAAAACTTGTTATATGTACACTTTAATTTACAATTTGCCACATGACAATACCCTGTTCGACATCTTAAATTTCAAACAGTTTTCCCATCCAATTGACACTTGACTACAATGCAAGTGTCAAACAATGTGGGGAAAATCAGTGTACAAATAGCAAAGTTCAATCGGCAAGAACCTTGCGACATGTACACTATGATGTACACTTTAGTTTACATTTTGCCACGTGACATTTCCCTGTTGGACAATTTAAATTTCAAAGAGTTTTTCCATTGAATTGAAACTTGTCAACAATGCAAGTGTCAAACAACTTGTCAAAAATCATTGTACAAATAGCAAAGTTCAATCGGTATGGACCTTGCTACATGTACACTATGGTGTACACTTTAATTTACACTTTCCCATGTGACATTACCTAGTTAGACATTTTGAATTTTAAACAGTTTTCCCAACCAATTGACACTTGACAACTATGCAGGTGTCAAACGACTTGTCAAAAATCAGTGTACACATAGCAAAGTTCAATCCGAAAGAACCTTTCTACATGTACACTATGGTGTACACCTTAGTTTACACTTTGCCACGTAATGTTACCTTGTTGGATAGTTTAAATTTGAAATTGTTTTCCCATCCAACGGATACTTGACAACAATACAAATGTCAAACAACGAGTCAAAAATTATTATGTAAATAGCAAAGTTCAATCGGTAAGGACCTCGCTGCATGTATACTTTAATTTACACTTTACCACGTGACATTACCCTGTTGGACAGCTTAAATTTCAAATAGTATTCCCATCCAATTGACACTTGACAATAATGCACGTGTCAAACAACGTGTCAAAAATGAATGTACAAATAGCAAAGTTCAATCGGTAAGAACCTTGGTACATATACACCATAGTATACACTTTAGTTTACACTTTGCCACGTGACATTATCCTGTCGGACAGTTTAAATTTCAAATAGTTTTCCCAACCAATTAACTATTGACAACAATGCAAGTGTTAAACAACGTGTTAAAAATCAGTGTACAAATAGCAAAGTTCAATTGGCAAGAACTTTTTGATATGTACACTAAGGCGTACACTTTAGTTTAAACTTTACCACGTGACATTACTTTGTTGGACAGCTTAAATTTCAAACAGTTTTCCCAACCAATTGACACTTGACAACAATGCAAGTGTCAAATAATGTGTCAAAAATTAGTGTACAAATAGCAAAGTTCAATCGGTAAGAACCTTGCGACATGTACACTATGGTGTACACTTTAGTTTACATTTCGCCACGTGACATTTCCCTATTGGACAGTTTAAATTTCAAACAGTTTTTCTATCCGATTGACACTTGTCAACAATGCAAGTGTCAAACAACGTATTAAAAATTAGTGTACAAATAACAAAGTTCAATCAATAAGGACCTTGCTACATGTACATTACGGTGTACACTTTAGTTTACACTTTGCCATGTGACATTACCCTGTTGGACAGTTAAAATTTGAAGCAGTTTTCCTATCCTATTTACACTTGTCAACAATGTAAGTGGCAAACAATGTGTCAAAAATTAGTGTACAATTAGCAAAGTTCAATCAATAAGGACCTTGCTACATGTACACTTTAATTTACACTTTGCCACATGACATTACCTTGTTGGACAACTTAAATTTAAAACAGTATTCCCATCCAATTGACACTTGACAACAATGTAAGTGTCAAACAATGTGTCAAAAATCAGTGTACAAATAGCAATGTTCCATCGGTAAGAACCTTGTTACATGTACACTATGGTGTACACTTCAGTTTACACTTTGCTACGTGACATTACCCTGTTGGACAGTTTAAATTTCAAATAGTTTTCCCATCCAATTAACTCTTGACAACAATGCAAGTGTCAAACAACGTATCAAAAATCAGTGTACAAATAGCAAAGTTCAATCGGCAAGAACCTTGCGATATGTACACTATGGCGTACACTTTTGTTTACACTTTCCCACATGACATTGCTCTGTTGGACAGCTTAAATTTCAAACAGTTTTTCCATCCAATTGATAGTTGACAATAATGCAAGTGTCAAATAATGCGTCAAAAATTACTGTACAAAAGGCAAAGTTCAATCAGTAAGATCCTTGTGACATGTACACTATGGTGTACACTTTAGTTTAAACTTTGTCACGTGACATTTCTCTGTTGGACAGTTTAAATTTCAAATAATTTTTTCAACCAATTGACACTTGTCAACAATGCAAGTGTTAAACAATGTGTCAAAAATCAGTGTACAAATAGCAAAGTTCAATCAATAAGGACCTTGCTACATGTACACTGTGGTGTGCACTTAGTTTTCTCTTTGCCACGTGACATTACCCTATTGGACAGTTAAAATTTGAAGCATTTTCCCATCCTGTTAACACTTTTCAGCAATGCAAGTGTCAAATAATGTGTCAAAAATCAGTGTACAAATAGCAAAGTTCAATCAATAAGGACCTTGCTACATGTACACTATTGTGTATAGTTTAGTTTGCACTTTGCCACGTGACATTACCATGTTGGACACTTTAAATTTGAAGCAGTTTTCCCATCCAATTGACACTTGGCAACAATGCAAGTATCAAACAACGTATCAAAAATTAGTGTACAAATAGTAAATTCAATTGGTAAGAACCTTGCGACATGTACACTATGGTGTACACTTTAGTTTACACTTTGCCACGTGATATTACCTTGTTGGATAGTTTAAATTTCAAACAGTTTTCCCATCCAATTGACACTTGACAACAACTCAAGTGTCACCCAACGTGTTAAACATCAGTGTACAAATAGTAAAGTTCAATCGGTAAGAACCATGCTACATGTACACTATGGCATACAATTTAGCTTACACTTTGCCAAGTGACATTACCCTGTTAGACAGTTTAAATTTCAAATAGTTTTTCCATCCAATTGAACCTTGATAATAATGCAAGTGTTAGAAAGCGAATAAAAAATCAGCTTACAAATTGTAAACTTCAATCAACAAGAACCATGTTACATGTACACTATGGTGTACACACTTCAGTTTACACATGGTCATGTGACCTTACCCTGCTAGGCAGTTTAAATTTCAAATAGTTTTCCCAACCAATTAACACTTGAATACAACGCAAGTGTCAAACAACGTGTCAAAAACTAGTGTACAAATGGTAAAATTCAATCGGTAAGAACCTGCTACAAGTACACTATGGTGTACACTTTAGTTTACACTTTACCACGTGACATTACCCTATTGGACAGTTTAAATTTCAAATAGTTTTGTCATCCAATTGACCCTTGACAAGAATGCAAGTGTCAAACAACGTGTCAAAAATCAGTGCACAAATACCAAAGTTCAATCGGTAAGGACCTTGCTACATGTACGTTATGGTGTAAGCTTTAATTTGCACTTTGCCACGTGGCATTACCCTGTTGGACAGCTTAAATTTCAAACAGCATTCCCATCCAATTGACACTCGACAACAATGTAAGTGTCAAACAACGTGTCAAAAATCAGTACACAAATAGCAAATTTCAATCGGTAAGAAGCTTGCTACATGTACACTATGGTGCACACTTTAGTTTACACTTTGCCACGTGACATTACCCTATGGGACAATTTAAATTTCAACCAGTTTTCCAATCCAATTGACACTTGACAACAATGCAAATGTCAAAAATCAGTGTACAAATAATAAAGTTCAATCGGTAAGGACCTTACCACACGTACACTATGGTGTGCGCTTTAATTTACTCTTTGCCATGTAACATTACCATGTTGGACAGTTTAAGTTTCAAAAATTTTTACCATCCAATTGATACTTGAAAAAAATATGAGTGTCAAAGAACATGTCAAAAACCAGTGTACAAATTGCAAAGTTCAATCGGTAAGAACCTTGCTACATGTACACTATGGTGTACACACTTTAGTTTAAACTTTTCCACGTGTCATTACCCTATTGGACAATATAACTTTCAAACTGTTTTCCCATCAAATTGACACTTGATAACAGTGCAAGCATCAAACAACGTGTCAAAAATTAGTGTACAAATAGGAAAGTTCTATCGGTAAGAACTTTACGACATGTACACTATGATGTATACTTTAGTTTACACTTTCCCACGTGACATTACCCAATTGGATAGTTTAAATTTCAAATAGTTTTCTAATCCAATTTACACTTGAGAACAATGTACGTGTCAAACATCGTGTCAAAAATCAGTGCACAAATAGCAAAGTTCAATCGGTAAGAACATTGCTACATATACACTATGGTGTACACTTTAGTTTACACTTTGCCACGTGACATTACTCTATTGGATAGTTTAAATTTCAAATAGTTTTCTCATCCAATTGACACTTGATGACATTGCAAGTGTCAAAAATCAGTGCACAAATAGCAAAGTTCAATCGGTAAGAACCTTGCTACATATACACTGTGGTGTACACTTAGTTTACACTTTGCCACATGACATTACCCTGTTGGACAGTTTAAATTTCAAACAATTTTCCCATCCAAAGACATTTGACAACAATACAAGTGTCAAACAACGTGATAAAAATCAGTGCACAAATAGCAAAGTTCAATCGATAAGACCCTTGCGTCATGTAAACTATGGAGTACACTTTGGTTTACACTTTGTTATATGATATTACCCTGATGGACAGTTTAAATTTCAAACAGTTTTGCCATCCAATTGACACCTGGCAACAATGCAAGCATTAAACAATGTGTCAAAAATCTGTGTACAAATAATAAAGTTCATCGGTAAGGACCTTGCTACATGTACACTATGGTATACACTTTAGTTTACACTTTGTCATATGACATTATCCTGTTGGATAGTTTAAATTTAAAAGAGTTTTCCAATCCAATTGACACTTGACAACAATGCAAGTGGCAAACAACGTGTCGAAAATTAGTGTACAAATAGCTAAGTTCAGTCAGTAAGAACCTTGCGACATGTACACTATGGTGTACATTGCACTTTGCCATGTGGCAATACCCTGCTGGACAGTTTAAATTTCAAACAGTTTTCCCATCCAGTTGACACATGACAACAGTGCAAGTGTCAAACAACGTGTCAAGAATCAGTGTACAAATAGCTAAGTTCAATAAGTAAGAACCTTGTGACATGTACAATATGGCATACACATTAGTTTACACTTTGCCAAGTGACATTACACTGTTGGACTGTTTAAATTTCAAATAGTTTTCCCATCCAATTGACCTTCACAACAATGCAAGTGTAAAAAAACGTGTCAAAAATCAGTGTACAAATAGCAAACTTTAAAGAACATGTCAAAAATCAGAGTACAAATTTCAAAAAGTTTCCCATCCAATTGATACTTGAAAACATGCAAGTGTCAAAGAACATGTCAAAAATCAATTAGAAAGAACCTTTTTACATATACACTATGGTGTAAACTTTAGTTTACACTTTGCCACATGGCATTACCCTGCTGGACAGTTTAAATTTCAAACAGTTTTTCCATCCAATTGGCACTTGACAACAACTAAAGTGTCACACAATGTATCAAATATCAGTGTACAAATAGTAAAGTTCAATCGGTAAGAACCAGGCTACATGTACACTATGGCATACACATTAGTTTACACTTTGCCAAGTGACATTACCCTGTTGGACAGTTTAAATTTCAAACAGTTTTTCCATCCAATTGACCTTAACAATAATGCAAGTGTAAAAAAAGTTTCAAAAATCAGTGTACAAATAGCAAACTTCAATCCGTAAGAACCTTTCTACATGTAAACTATGGTGTACACCTTAGTTTACACTTTGTCACGTGACGTTACATTGTTGGATAGTTTAAATTTCAAATAGTTTTCCAATCCAATCGACAGTTGACAACAATGTAGGTGTAAAAAAAGTTTCAAAAATCAATGTACAAATAACAAAGTTCAATCGGTAAGAACTTTGCGACATGTACACTATGGTGTACACTTTAGTTTTGCACTTTGCCACGTGACATTACCTTGTTGGACAATTTAAATTTCAAATAGTTTTCCCATCCAATTGACACTTGGCAACAATGCAGGGATCAAACAACGTATCAAAAATCAGTGTACAAATAGCAAAGTTCAATCGGTAAGAATCTTGCGACTATGGTTTACACTCTAGTTAACACTTTACTACGTGACAATACCCTGTTGGACAGTTTAAATTTCAAACAATTTTCCCATTCAATTGACACTTGACAACAACTTAAGTGTCACATAGCGTGTCAAAAATCAGTGTACAAATAGTAAAGTTCAATCGGTAAGAACCATGCTACATGTACACTATGGCATACACTTTAGTTTACACTTTGCCAAGTGACATTACCCTATTAGACAGTTTAAATTTCAAATAGTTTTCCCATCCAATTGACCCTTGATAGCAATCCAAGTGTCAAAAAAAAGTCAAAAATCAGTGTACAAATAGCAAACTTCAATCGGTAAGAACCATGTTACATGTACACTATGGTGTACACACTTCAGTTTACACTGTACCACATGACCTTACCTTGCAAGACAGTTTTAATTTCAAATAATTTTGCCATCCAATTAACACTTGATAACAATGCAAGTGTCAAACATCGTGTCTAAAATCATTGTACAAATAGCTAAGTTCAATCAGTAAGAACCTTGCAACCTGTATACTATGGTGTACACTTTAGTTTACACTTTGCCACATGACATTACCCTGCTGGACAGTTTAAATTTCAAACATTTTTTCCATCCAATTGACAATTGTCAATAATTCAAGTGTCAAACAACTCGTCAAAAATCAGTGTACAAATAACAAACTTCAATCGGTAAGGACCTTGCTACATATACACTATGGTGTACACTTTAGTTTATACTTTGCCACGTGACGTTACCCAGTGGGACAGTTTAAATTTAAAATAGTTTTCCCATCCCATTGACACTTGACAATAATGCAGGTGTCAAACAACATGTCAAAAATCAGTGTACAAATAGCAAAGTTCAATCCATAAGAACCTTTCTATATGTACACTATGGTGTACACCTTAGTTTACACTTTGCCACATGACATTACCCTGTTGGACTGTTTAAGTTTCAAACAATTTTGCCATCAAATTGACACTTATAAGAATGCAAGTGTCAAACAACGTGTCAAAATTCAGTGTACAAATAGCAAAGTTCAATTAATAAGGACCTTGCTACATGTGCATTATGGTGCACGCTTTAATTTATACTTTGCCACGTGACGTCACCTAATTGGAGAGCTTAAATTTCAAACAATATTCCCATCCAATTGACACTTGACAATAATGCAAGTGTCAAACAATGTGTCAAAAGTCAGTGTACAAATAGCAAAGTTCAATCAGTAAGTACCTTGCTACGTGTACATTATGATATACACTTTAGTTTATACTTTGCCACGTGACATTATCCTATGGGACATTTTAAATTTCAAACATTTATCCCATCCAACTAACACTTGTCAACAATGCAAGTGTCAAACAACGTGTCAAAAATCTGTGTACAAGTAGCAAAGATCGATCGATAAGTATCTTGCTGCATGTCTTATGGTGTACGCTTTAATTTACACTTGGTCACGTGACATTACCCTGTTGGACAGCTTAAATTTCAAACAGTATTTATATCCAATTGACACTTAACAACAATACAAGTGTCAAACAACGGGTCAAAAATCGGTTAGAACCTTGCGACATGTACACTATGGTGTACATTTTAGTTTACACTGTCACGTGACATTACCTGTTGGACAGCTTCTATTTCAAATAGTTTTCCAATCCAATTGACACTTGACAAAACGTAAGCGTCAACCATCGTGTCAAAAATCAGTGCCCAAATAACAAAGTTCAATCTGTAAGAACCTTGCTACATATACACTATGGTGTACACTTTATTTTATACTTTGCCATGTGACATTACCCTGTTGGACAATTTAAATTTCAAACACTGTTTCCATCCAATTGACACTTGACAACAATGCAAGTGTCAAACAAAGTGTCAAAAATCAGTGTACAAATAGCAATGTTCAATTGGTAAGAAGCTTGCTACATATACACTATGGTCTTCACTTTAGTTTACACTTTGCAACGTGACATTACCCTGTTGGACAGTTTGAACTTCAAACATTTTTCCCATCCAATTGACACTTGACAACAATGCAAGTGTCAAACAACGTGTCAAAAATCAATGTACAAATGGCAAAGTTTAGTGGGTAAGAACCTTGCTTCATATAAACTATGGTGTACACTTTAGTTTACACTTTGTCATGTGACATTACCATATTGGACAGTTCAAATTTCAAAAAAAACTTTCCATCCAATTGACACTTGACAATAATTCAAGTGCCATACAACGTATCAAAAATTAGTGTACAAACAGCAAAGTTCAATCGGTATGAACCTTGCGACATGTACTCTTTGGGGTACACTTTAGTTTACACTTTGCCACGTGACATTACCCTGTTGGACAGTTTAAATTTCAAACATTTTTTTCATCCATTTAACACTTGACAACAACTCAAGTGTCACACAACGTGTCAAAAATCAGTGTACAAATAGCAAAGTTCAATCGGTAAGAACAATGCTACATGTATACTATGGCATACACATTAGTTCACATTTTGCCAACTGACATTACCCTAATGGACAATTTAAATTTCAAATATTTTTCCCAACAAATTGACTTTGACAACAATGCAAGTGTCAAAAAACATGTCAAAAATCAGTGTACAAATAACAAACTTAAATCAGAAAGAACCAAGTTACATGTACACTATGGTATACAAACTTTAGTTTACACTTTGCCACGTGACATTACCCTGCTAGATAGTTTAAATTTCAAGCAATTTTCCCATCCAATTGACACTTGACAACAATGCAAGTGTCAAACAACGTATCAAAAATCGGTGCACAAATTTGAATGTTCAATCGGTAAGAACCTTGCGACATGTACACTATGGTGTACACTTTAGTCTATACTTTACCACGTGATATTACCCTGTTGGACAGTTTAAATTTCAAACAGTTTTTCCATCCAATTGACACATGACAACCATTCAACTGTCACGCAACGTGTCAAAATCAGTGTACAAATAGCAAAGTTCAATCGGTAAGAACCATGCTACAGTACGCTATGGCATACACTTTAGTTTACACACTGCCAAGTGACATTTCCCAGTTAGACAGTTTAAATTTCAAACAGTATTCCCATCCAATTGACCCTTGACAATAATGCAAGGGTCAAAACATGAGTCAAAAATCAGTGTACAAATAGCAAACTTCAATTGGTAAGAACCATGTTACATGTAAACTATGGTATACACACATCAGTTTACACCTTGCCATGTAACCTTACCCAGCTAGACAGTTTAAATTTCAAATAGTTTTCCCATCCAATTGACACTTGACAACAATGCAAGTGTCAAACAACATTGTAGAAATCAGTGTACAAATGCCAAAGTTCAATTGGTAAGAACCCTGCTACAAGTACACTATGGTGTATGCTTTAATTTACACTTTACCTCGTGGCATTACTCTGTTGGATAGCTTAAATTTCAAACAGTATTCCCATCCAAATGACACTCGACAACAATGTAAGTGTTAAACAACGTGTCAAAAATCGGTGTACAAATAACAAAGTTAAATCGGTAAGAACCTTACTACATGTACACTACAGTGCACACTTTAGTTTACACTTTATCACGTGACATTACCTTGTTGGACTGTTTAAATTTAAACAAGTTTTCCCATCCAATTGACACTTGACAAAAATGTAAGTGTCAAACAATGTGTCAAAAATCAATGTACAAATAGTGAGGTTTATTCGGTAAAGACCTTGCTACATGTGCACTATGGTGTATGCTTTAATTTACTCTTTGCCATGTGACATTACTCTGTTGGACAACTTAAATTTCAAAAAGTTTTCCCATCCAATTGATACTTGAAAACAATGTAAATGTCAAAGAACATGTCAAAAATTAATGTACAAGTTGCAAAGTTCAATCAGTAAGAACCTTGCTACATGTATACTATGGTGTAAACACATTAGTTTACACTTTGCCACGTAAAATTACCCTACTGGATAGTATAACTTTCAAAAAGTTTTCCCATCGAATTGACACTTGATTACAATGCAAGTATCAAACAACGTGTCAAAAATCAGTGTACAATTAGCAAAGTTCTATCGGTAAGAACCTTGCGACATATATACTATGGTGTACATTTTAGTTTACATTGTCACATGACATAACCCTGTTGGTCAGTTTATATTTCAAACAGATTTCCAAACCAATTGTCACTGGACAATAATGCAAGTGTCAAACATCGTGTCAAAAATCAGTGCACAAATAACAAATTTCAATCGGTTTGCCACGTGACATTACCCTATTGGATAGTTTAAATTTCGAAAAATTTCCCAATCCAATTGACACTTGACAACAATGTAAGTGTCAAACATCGTGTCAAAAATTAGTGCACAAATAGCAATGTTCAATCGGTAAGAACCTTGCTACATATACACTATGGTGTACACTTTAGTTTACACTTTGCCACGTGACATGACCCTGTCGGACAATTTTAATTTCAAACAGTTTTTCCATCCATTGACATTTGACAACAATGGAAGTGTTAAACAATGTGTCAAAAATTAGTGCACAAATAGCATAGTTCAATTGGTAAGAAGCTTGCTACATATACACTATGGTCTACACTTTAGTTTACACTTTGCCACGAGACATTACCCTATTGGACAGTTTAAATTTCAAATAGTTTTCCCATCCAATTGACACTTGACAACAATGCAAGTGTCAAACAACGTGTCAGAAATTAGTGTACAAATAGGAAAGTTTAGTCGGTAAGAACCTTGCTACATGTATACAATGGTGTACAATTTAGTTTACACTTTGCCATGTGACATTACCCTGTTGGATAGTTTAAATTTTAAACAATTTTTCCATCCAATTGACATGTGACAACAATTCAAGTGTCATTCAGCATATCAAAAATCAGTGTACAAATAGCAAAGTTCAATCGGTAAGAACCTTGCGACATGTACGCTGTAACGCCCTGAACTTAGGGTTCAGGGGTCACGTACTAAGTATTGTAACTTCTGCCTTTGGTACATGTAAATACTCTTAAATAGAAGTATTACATGTTAAAAAACTATTTTCAATTTGGTAAAATATCTCTCATGAAATTTAATGGCCAGCAGAAGTGCATGTCGACGTGGAATTAAACTTTACAAAAAAAGGACTTGGTACTGCCACAGTTAGTTAGGGCAGCAAGTTCAACTATTTTTATAAAATTCATCCCAACTCCGATTTCTATGAAATTTATGGAATTAGAAAGATAATTTCAAGTAGTTTCCTAGGTTAAAATATGAGAATTTTCCGAGATCATATAATATGGACGTTTTACCGAAAACAGTGTAGTGTTGCACAGAAAATCCAGATTGACTCTTCAACGTTTAAAAATTCATATCTCAGGCCACGGACATCCAAATTGAGTGATTCTTGCGCCCATATTTAGAAAACTCAAAGAGAAACACAGAAATATTTTTAGATTCTCAAATGGATGTCTATAGAGTTAGAAATAATGTTTTGAAGATGACCCAGAAACTGCCCGGATTCTGTCCTTTTTTATCATTCAAGAAAAAGGTTTATAAAAACGTCTCTTAACATAACATGGAAGATATAATTACATAATTTACTTCGGGTACCATAGTAGATCATGTCTTATACAGGTTTTTATACAACACCATAAGAAGAACATTTGGAGAGCAGTAGAACAAACATGCAAAAACAAAACTTCGATGCAAAATAACCTTTGTCCTTAATCCATCATCGATTATGCTGACTGACTTCCACCAACTTCACATCTATGGATCTGAAAATTTAGTATAGGATACTATGAGTATAAAGAATACTCAGTAAGATACCATGCTTGGATTTAACATGTTAATATTACACAAAAGAATGCAATTAAACACATACTTGCACATTCCGGCTTGCCGGTGCCCTTCGGACTTGTCCTAAGGCATAGATATCTAACTTTGTGGACTTGTCCACACATTCATATTATGGTTTTTCATGCATAGCTTAGGCATAAATATTACCATGAAATCCTACCACTTAAGCAAAGAAAGTATCTTACAATAAAACTTGGAGAAACTTCGGTTGAAAAACAAGAACTTGAGAGTGTAGGCTTTGTTTTTGTTTTTCTTCCTTTCCTTTTATTTTTCTTCCTTTCTTCCTGCCGATTTTCTCTCTATCTCTCCATAAAAATTCTGACTTTGCAAAGATATATAGGCTGCTCATCTCTCGGTTATACATATATAGAAGCAAAGTGACAATAATTAACCAAAATTGGTGCCTACATCTACGCGTGGTTGCATGCATGTATTTCATAAACTTAACTCAACACCTAAGGTCAGGTTGTGCCATAATTTAACACCTCCTACCTGCTTAAACCAACACATGCATGCATGTTACTACAAAGATAGCTTGACACCTCCTACTTGTTCAACAATTAACACCCCATGCATGCATTAGTTAAATCTTACCTGAAATCTTCTCTAATCTGCCGTCCAGCTGCATTTATATATGTATATTGCATATGTGTGTATATAAAAAATGAGAGAAATGGTTTAATTTGTATTCCCACTTGTCCATGCATTAGTTAATTGCATTAATCCTCTACAAGGTGGCGGCAAAGTGATAGAAAGAAAAGGAAAATATATTAATGTAAAAGGTATAGAATTTGACAATTATTCTAAACCCCTAATTAACTAATCTTGGTAAACTTTTAATAAATCGACCAATGCAAATTTGGCAACCATTAATAATCTTGGCCATACTAAATTTTTGAAAAGTTAAATTGCTAGCCTAAAAAATAAATGAGCAAATTAAACGTGCATAAAATTTCGGAGTATTACATCCCTCCTCCCTTAAAATAAATTTCGTCCTCGAAATTACCTCTTACTTAGTTGAAAAGTTCTGGATACTTGGTCTTGATTTCCTCTTCTCTTTCCCAAGTTGATTCTTCGACATTGTGATTTCTCCATTGAACTCTCACTAACGAAATTTCTTTTGTTCTCAGTTGTTGGATTCTGCGATCCAATATTGCTACTGGTTTTTCTTCATAAGTCATGTTTTGTTTGATATCCAATGGTTGATAACTAACCACATGACTTTGATCTGGCACATATTGTCGAAGCATTGACATGTGGAACACATCATGAATTGCTGACAATTCTGGTGGTAGAGCAATTCGATAGGCTGCATTTCCAACTTTCTGCAAAATTGCAAAAGGACCTATGAATTTTGGTCGCAGTTTTCCCTTCTTTCCAAAGTGAAGAACTCCTTTCATCGGTGCCACTTTTAAGAAAACTTTATCACCAACATTAAATGTCAAATCTTTTCTCCTTTTATCAGCGTAACTTTTTTGTCGGTCCTGGGTTGCCTTGATTCTGGCTCTTATTTTATCAACCGCTTCACTAGTTTCCTCAATTATTTTGGGCCCTAAAACCCTTCATTCACCTACTTCATCCCAATAAAGAGGAGCTCTACATCTTCTACCATAGAGAGCTTCGTAAGGTGCCATCTTTATCGTAGCTTGATAGCTATTATTATAGGCAAACTCCACCAATGGTACATAACTTTCCCAACTGCCTCCTAAATCAAGGACGCAGGCACGCAGCATATCCTCCAAAGTCTATATAGTCCTCTCCGATTGTCCATCAGTTTGTGGATGAAAAGCTGTACTGAAGTTTAACTTGGTTCTCATAGCTCCTTGTAAACTTTTCCAAAATTTTGAGGTGAATCTTGGATCTCTATCCGATACAATTGAGGCTGGGATACCATGGAAATGGATGACTTCTTCGATGTATAATCGAGCGTATTGATCCATACTAAAATTCATTCTTACAGGTAGAAAATGAGCTCACTTTGTTAACCGATCCACTATAACCCACATAGGATCATTTCCCCTAGCTGATTTTGGAAAACCCATAACAAAATCCATAGTTATATGCTCCCATTTCCATTGTGGAATCGTTAATGGTTCCAACAATCCAGATGACCTTTGATGTTCAGCTTTTGCTTGTTGACAAGTCATACACCTCTTGATAAAAAGACCTATGCACTGTTTCATATTCCTCCACCAAAACATACTCCTTAGATCACGATACATTTTTGTACCTCCTGGATGGGCAGTATATGGAGTTAAGTGTGCTTCTTCAAGAATTTCTTTCCTCAATCCGTCATCTTTCGCCACACACAACCTTCCCTTAAAGAGTAAGGCTTTATCACTGCCTCATTCAAAACCCTTTCTCTTGCTAGTACCAACTTTAGACTTAATCTTTTGCAGGAAAGAGTCACCATCTTGTGCTACTCTTATTCGATCTATAAGTGTTGGTCGAATCATTAGAGCCGCTATCCTGGTGATAGTTTGGGTTGGTGGAGCAATTACTTCCAGATGTAAGTTTTCGAAATCCTTCAACAACTGGTCCTGTATGGTGATTAGCACTGCTAATTGTCCAACCGCCTTCCTGCTAAGCGCATCTGCTACTACATTAGCTTTACCAGCTAGCTCTACCCATCTCCTCTGCCTCATATTTAATTCCTTTTGGGTGAAAAAGTACTTCAAACTCTTATGATCGGTATAAATGTCACACTTACTTCCATATAAGTAATGATGCCATATCTTAAGGGCATGAACTACCGCAGCCAATTCTAGATCATGTGTTGGGTAGTTTTGTTCGTGTTGTTTCAATTGTCTGGAAGCGTAGGCTATCACCTTTCCTTTCTGCATCAGAACACACCCTATGCCTTGTTTCGAAGCATCACTGTATATAACGAATCCTTCTGGTCCGTCTGGTATTGTTAACACTGGAGCTGTGACTAATCTTCGCTTCAGCTCTTGGAAGCTCTGTTCACATTTCTCTGTCCATTGAAATTTTATCCCTTTACGAGTCAAATGGGTCAATGGTCCTGCTATTTTAGAAAATCTCTCGATAAATCTTCTATAGTAACCAGCCAATCCCAAGAAGCTGCGTATTTCTCTAACATTGGTGGGTCTTACCCAATTATTTACTGCTTCTACTTTAGCTGGGTCTACTTCAATTCCTTGGGCCATGATTACGTGCCCCAGAAAGCCTATTTTATCCAACCAGAATTCACATTTCTTGAATTTGGCATAAAGTTTCTCTTTTCTTAGAGTTTCCAAGACAATCGTGAGATGTTTCTCATGCTCCTCACTACTCTTTGAATAGATTAAGATGTTATCAATAAAAACTATGACAAATTGATCTAAGTATTCGTGAAATACTCTGTTCATTAGATCCATAAATATTGCCGGGGCATTAGTTAATCCGAAAGGCATCACTAAAAATTCATAATGCCCATAAAGCATCCTAAAAGCCGTCTTAGGGATATCGTCTGGCCTAATTTTCAATTGATGATATCCTGATCTTAGATCGATCTTTGACAATACTGTAGCCCCCTTAAGTTGGTCAAACAAATCTTCTATCCTTGAAAGTGGATATTTGTTTTTGATAGTGAGGCTATTCAATTCTCGATAGTCAATGCACAACCTCATGGTTCCATCCTTCTTTTTCACGAATAGTATAGGTGTACCCAAGGTGATACACTTGGTCTAATGAAACCCTTATCAAGAAGCTCCTTCAACTGTACCTTCAACTCTTGCAGTTCCAACGGTGCCATACGATATGGAGCCTTTGAAATAGGTGCTTATCCTGGTAGCAAATCGATGGTAAACTCTACTTACCTATCTGGTGGTACACCTAGAAGGTCTTCTGGAAAAACATCTTTATAGTGTCGAACTATTTGAACATCCTCAACTGACAACTTATCTTGTTTGATGTTGGTCATCATTACTAGAAATCTCTGACCTAATTCTTTTCTCGGCGTCCCTTCAACCTGAGTTGTTGACACTATACGAGATAAGGTCTTTGCCTCAGTTCCCACAAAATGAAACTCTTTCTCGCCCGATCTTCGAAAAACCACCATTATCTCGGTACAATGAATAGTTGCATAGTTTTTAGACAACCAGTCCATACCAAGGATAACATCAAAGTCTTTTATCGTTAATAGAATTAGATCTACTGCTATACCTCTACCATCAATTTCCATCTTAAGATTTCTGGCTATTTGGTCAGCAACAAATATCTTTCCAGATGGAAGAGAGATTTCTAAGGTATACAGAAGGGATTCACATTCTACTTTAGACTTTGCAACAAATGAAGAAGAAATGAACGAATGTGTAGCTCCAGAATCTATAAGTACAAATGCAGGCATATTGGAAACAGAGATAATACCTGCGAGGACATTAGGGTCTCGCTCTACTTCTTGCCTGGATAAGGAGAAAACTCTTGCTTTTCCTTTTGTGTCATCTCCAGCCTTCTGTGTATAATTCTGGGGACATTCTTTAACGAAATGTCTTGATTTTCCACACTTGAAACAAATATTCTTTCCCAATAAGCATTCTCCTTTGTGAGGTCTATCGCACTTAGGACAACATTTATCACTACCAACTCCAACTATCTCCGTCTTTCCTTTCTTTGGTGCATTATTCCCTTTTGCTTTACCGTTACTCTATCTATCAAAGTTTCACTTCCTCTTACCGGAGAAATTTTGAACTTGGTTAGAACTTCCAACGTTTTGAGTTCTTTGATAAGAAATAGTCTGGGCTCGCTTCAGGACTTCTCGATAAGTGCTCAGCTCGAGAACTGACACTATATCACGAATATAAGGTTGAAGCCCGCGTTCGAACCTTCTAGCCCGCTTTTCCTCCGTATCCACTAGATGTGGAGCAAACCTTGATAATCCCTCGAATTTGCGTTCATATTCCACGAGGGTCATGGTTCCCTGCTGGAGTCTAAGGAGCTCCATCTCCTTTTGATCTTTCACGGCTGTCGGGAAGAATTTCTCTTCTATGAGTTCCTTAAACCTCGCCCAAGTTATAGCATGTTCTTCAGCAGGTGTTAATGACCTAGTAGTCATGTCCCACCAATGGCTAGTCCCCTTTTTCAACATAAACACTGAGAATGTTACTTTCTCATCATCTTCGCATCCTATAAATTTAAAGATACGTTCTAGTTCTCGTAACCAGTCTTCAACTGCTAAGGGATCCATACTCCCCTCGAATGATGGAGGGTTCATTTTACGAAATTGCTCTATCATTGTAGTTCGATCCCTTGGGCTAGTTACTATTTGAAGTTGAATAGCTGGTTGGTTAGGCTCCTGATGATCAGTTGGTACTTGTTGATTCGGGGTTCGTTGCCCAGTCAAAGATGGTGGCCGTTGTTGCTGTCCCAACTCCCGCATTACGGCAAGCAGTTCTCATGCAAAGTTTGCTACATTAACTTCGCCACCACTAGAACTAGCATTAGCATTGCCACTACCTAAGTTCATATTGGGATTTGGTGCACTGCTGTGATTGCGCTTTTGAGGCATTTCCTTTGAATGAAAAAAATATTCATCCAGTTAGAATTGCTTCAGAACGTAAAGAAAGACTTTCAAAGAGAGAAAGAGAGGGAGGAAAACTATTTTTCCTAGACGTTTAAGAAGTGTTTTCAAGCATCAATTCTCTACAGTTTTCAAACATCCAAGGAGTGCATTTCTTTCAACGTCCAAATTTCATCGAAGTTTTCAATCCAAGTTTTCAAAGTTTCAAAAGCATCAATCAAGGTAGGTAGAGGTGCAATGTGTTTAATCGTGTTAAGTTATAAGTTTCGATTTATGTTAATGTTTGTATGTCAAATGGTACTCCGGTACGGTATATCCCTCTATGTTAATGTTTTTATGTCAAATGGTACTCTGGTACAGCATACTCCTCTATGTTGAAGAAATGTTCGTATGTCAAATGGTGCCCTCGGGTACAGCATACCCCTTCATGTCAAATGGTGCCTCCGAGTACGGCATGTATGAAAAGTTATAAAATTAATGTTTTGAAATGTGTGGCTTGATCACGAATGCACCTATGACACCTATTGAGTTTTTCAACTCACGGGTTTAATCCCATCTCTACAGATTGAAGGAATTTTACCTCGGGCATAGATGAAGGAGAAGATGGAGAGTGATGCAACGAGCCCATGGAAATTTGGTGAATAAGTGATTTGGATTTATTTTTATGAAATGTTTTCCAATGTTATTTCTTTAAAGTTTTGAATAACGCAGAATGCGAGAACAAGTTATGTTTTCTTCAAATAAATTACATTTTGTTGTTTTGAAAAATGATTCAGTGTTTTTGTTTATAGTATTTGAAGTATTGTTATTTAAATTATTATCCGAAGATGTAAGCTTCCGCTAAAACGTATACATTTGTTACTAAACCACCGGTTAAACTAAGTAAAGTAAATAGCGTTTCCGATCCACTAGGGGTTGGGGCATTACAAATTGACCCTGGACAACAATTAAAGTGTCAAAAAACGATGAAAGTGACATTACCCTATTGGATAGTTTAAATTTCAAAAAAATTTCCAATCTAATTGACACTTGACAATAATGTAAGTGTCAAACATCGTGTCAAAAGTCAATGCACAAATAGCAAGTTCAATCGGTAAGAACCTTGCTACATATATACTATGGTTTACACTTTAGTTTACACTTTGCCACGTGACATTACACTGTTGGATAGTTTAAATTTCAAACAGTTTTCCCATCAAATTGACACTTGACAACAATGTAAGTGTCAAACAACATATCAAAAATCAGTGCACAAATAGCAAAGTTCAATCGGTAAGAAGCTTGCTACATATACACTATGGCCTACACTTTATTTTACACTTTCCCACATGACATTACCTATTAGACAGTTTAAATTTCAAACAGTTTTCCCAACCAATTGACACTTGACAACAATGCAAGTGTCAAACAACGTGTCAAAAATCAGTGTACAAACGGCAAAGTTAAATCGAAAAGACCTTGCGATATGTAAACTATGGAGTACACTTTGTCACGTGACATTACCCTGATGGATAGTTTAAATCTAAAACAGTTTTCCCTTCCAATTGACACTTGCCAATAATGCAAGTTTCAAACAATTTGTTGAAAATCTGTGCACAAATAGTAAAGTTGAATCAATAAGAACCTTGCTGCATGTACACTATGGTCTACACTTTAGTTTACACTTTACCACATAACATTACCTTGTTGGATAGTTTAAATTTAAAATAGTTTCCCAATCGAGTTGACACTTGACATCAATACAAGTGTCAAACAACGTGTCTAAAATTAGTGTACAAATAGCTATGTTCAATCAGTAAGAACCTTACGTCATGTACACTATGGTGTACACTTTAGTTTACACTTTACCGCGTGACATTACCTTCTTGGATAGTTTAAATTTCAAACAGTTTTCTTATCCAATTGACACTAGAGAACAATTCAAGTGTCTAAGAACGTGTCAAAAATTAGGGTACAAATAGTAAAGTTCAATCGATAAAAACCTTGCGACATGTACACTATGGTGTACACTTTAGCTTACACTTTGCCACATGACATTACCCAGTTGTATAGTTTAAATATCAAACAGTTTTCCCGTCCAATTGACACTTGCCAACAATGCAAGTGTCAAACAATTTGTCGAAAATCTACGCACAAATAGTAAAGTTGAATCGATAAGAACCTTACACATGTACACTATGGTGTACACGTTAATTTACACTTTTCCACGTGATATTACCCTATTGGATGGTTTAAATTTCAAAATTTTATCCAATCCAATTGACACTTGACAACAACGTAAGTGTTAAACATTGTGTCAAAAATCAATGCACAAATAGCAAAGTTCAATCGGTAAGAACCTTGCCACATATACACTACGGTGTACACTTTAGTTTATACTTTGCCACGTGACATTACCCTATTGGATAGTTTAAATTTCAAATAGCTTTCCCATCTAATTGACACTTGACAACAATGCAAGTGTCAAACAACATGTCAAAAAATAGTGTACAATTAGAAAAGTTCAATCGGTAAGAACCTTGCTACATGTACTCTATGATGCACACACTTTAGTTTACACTTTGCCATGTGACATTACCTTCCTGGACTGCGTAAATTTCAAACAATTTTCCCATCTAATTGACATTTCACAATAGTGCACGTGTCAAACAATGTGTCAAAAATCAGTGTACGAATAGCAAGCTTCAATCGGTAAGAACCATGTTACATGTACACTATGGTGTACACACTTTAGTTTACACTTTATCACGTTACATTACCTTGCTAGACAGTTTAAATTTCAAACAGTTTTCCCATCCATTTGACACTTGACAACAATGCAAGGGTCAAAAATTAGTGTACAAATAGCAAAGTTCAATCGGTAAAAACCCTACTACAAGTACAATATGGTGTACACTTTAGTTTACACTTTGCCACGTGACATTAGCATGTTGGACAGTTTAAGTTTCAAATAGTTTTGCCATCCAACTGACACTTGACAAGAGTGCAAGTGTCAAACAACGTGTCAAAAATCAGCGTACAAGTATCAAAGTTCAATCGGTAAGAACTTTGCTACATGTACCCTATAGTGTACACTTTAGTTTACACTTTGCCACGTCACATTACCCTATTGGACAGTTTAAATTTCAAATAGTTTTCCCATCCAAGTGACACTTGACAACAATAAAAGTGTCAAACAACATGTCAAAAATTAGTGTACAAATAGCAAAGTTCAATCCATAAGAACCTTTCTACATGTACACTATGGTGTACACCTTAGTTTACACTTTACCACATGACATTACCATGTTGGACAGTTTAAGTTTCAAATTGTTTTGCCATCCAATTGACACTTGACAAGAATGCAAGTGTCAAACAACGTGAAAAAAATCGATGTACAAATAGCAAAGTTCAATCGGTAAGGACCTTGCTACATCAACGTTATGGTGTACGCTTTAATTTACACTTTACTACGTGACATTACCTTGTTAGACATCGTAAATTTCAAATGGTATTCCCATCCATTTGACACTCGATAGCAATGCAAGTGTCAAACAACGTGTCAAAATTAGTGTATAAGTAGCAAAGTTCAATCGATAAGAACCTTGATACATGTCCACCACGGTGTACATTTTAGTTTATAATGTTATGTGATATTACCCTGTTGGATAGTTTGTATTTCAAACAGTTTTCCATCCAATCGACACTTGACAACAATGCAAGTGTCAAACAACGTGTCAAAAATCAGTACACAAATATGAAAGTTCAATCGGTAAGAACCTTGCTACATATACACTGTGGTGTACACTTCAATTTACACTTTGCCACGTGACATTACCCTATTAGATAGTTTAAATTTCAAAAAATTTTCCAATCCAATTGACACTTGACAACAATGTAAGTGTCAAACATCGTGTCAAAAATCAATGCACAAATAGTAAAGTTCAATTGGTAAGAGCCTTGCTACATATACACTATGGTTTACACTTTAGTTTACACTTTGCCACGTGACATTACCCTGTTGGATAGTTTAAATTTCAAACAATTTTCCCATCCAATTGTCACTTGACAACGATGCAAGTGTCAAACAACTGTCAAAAATTAGTGCACAAATAGCAAAATTCAATCAGTAAGAACCTTGCTACATATACACTATGGTCTACACTTTAGTTTACAGTTTGCCATGTGACATTACCCTGTTGGATAGTTTAAATTTCAAACAGTTTTTCCATCCAATTGACACTGACAACAATGCAAGTGTCAAACAACGTGTCAAAAATCAGTGTACAAATAGCAAAGTTCGATCGATAAGAACCTTACAACATGTAAACTATGGGATTACACTTTGGTTTATACTTTGTCACATGACATTACCCTGATGGACAGTTTAAATCTCAAACAGTTTTCCCATCCAATTTACACTTGCCAACAATGCTGGTTTCAAACAATTTGTTGAAAATCTATGCACAAATAATAAAGTTGAATCGATAAGAACCTTGCTACATGTACACTATGGTGTATACTTTAGTTTACACTTTGCCACGTGACGTTAACTTGTTGGATAGTTTAAATTTAAAATAGTTTTCCAATCCAGTTGACACTTGACAACATTGCGAGTGTCAAACAACGTGTCTAAAATTAGTGTACAAATAACTATATTCAATCAGAAAGAATCTTGCGACATGTACACTATGGTGTACACTTTAGTTTACACTTTGCCACGAGACATTACCCTCTTGGATTGTTTAAATTTCAAACAGTTTTCCCATCCAATTGACACTTGAGAACAATTCAAGTGTCTAACAACGTGTCAAAAATTAGGGTACACATAGCAAAATTCAATCGATAAGAACCTTGCGACATGTACACTATGGTGTACACTTTAGTTTACACTTTGCCACGTGACATTACCCAGTTGTATAGTTTAAATATCAAATAGTTTTCCTATCCAATTGACACTTGTAAATAATGCAAGTGTCAGACAATTCGTCGAAAATCTGTGCACAAATAGTAAAGTTGAATCGGTAAGAACCATGCTACATATACACTATGGTGTACACGTTAGTTCCCACTTTGCCACGTGACATTACCCTATTGGATAGTTTAAATTTCAAAAAAAATTTCAGTCCAACTGACACTTGACAATAATGTAAGTGTCAAACATCGTGTCAAAAATCAATGCACAAATAGGAAAGTTCAATCGATAAGAACCTTGATACATATACACTATGGTGTACACTTTAGTTTACACTTTGACAAGTGACATTACCCTGTTGGATAGTTTAAATGTCAAACATTTTTCCATCTAATTGACACTTGACAACAATGCAAGTGTCAAACAACGTGTCAAAAAATAGTGTGCAAAATCGGTAAGAACTTTGCTACATGTACTCTATGATGTACACACTTTAGTTTACACTTTGCCACGTGACATTACCTGGCTGGACCGTGTAAATTTCAAACAATTTCCCCATCCAATTGACACTTCACAACAATGCACGTGTTAAACAACGTGTCAACAATCAGTGTACAAATATCAAACTTCAATCGGTAAGAACCATGTTACATGTACACTATGGTGTACACACTTTAGTTTACACTTTGCCACGTGACATTACCTTGCTAGACAGTTTAAATTTCAAATAGTTTTTCCATCCAATTGACAGTTGACAACAATGCAAGTGTCAAACAAAGTATCAAAAATCAGTATACAAATAGCAAAGTTCAATCGGTAAAAACCCTACTACAAGTACATTATGGTGTACACTTTAGTTTACACTTGCCACGTGACATTACCATGTTGAACAGTTTAAGTTTCAAATAGTTTTACCATCCAATTGACACTTGACAAGAGTGCAAGTGTCAAACAACGTGTCAAAAATCAGTGTACAAGTAGCAAAGTTCAATCGATAAGAACCTTGCTACGTGTACACTATGGTGTACACTTTAGTTTACTTTTTGCCACGTCACATTATCCTATTGGACAGCTTAAATTTCAAACAGTTTTCCCATTTAATTGATACTTGACAACAATGCAAGTGTTGAACAACATGTCAAAATCGGTGTACAAATAGCAAAGTTCAATCCGTAAGAACCTTTCTACATGTACACTGTGGTGTACACCTTAGTTTACACTTTGCCATGTGACATTATCATGTTGGACAGTTTAAGTTTCAAATAATTTTGCCATCCAATTGACACTTGACAAGAATGCAAGTGTCAAACAACGTAAAAAAATCAGTGTACAAATAGCAAAGTTCAATCGGTAAGGACCTTGCTACATCTACGTTATGGTGTACGCTTTAATTTACACTTTGCCACATGACATTACCAAGTTGGACATTGTAAATTTCAAATAGTAATCCCATCCATTTGACACTCGACAACAATGTAAGTGTCAAACAACGTCTCAAAAATCAATGTACGAGTAGCAAAGCTCAATAGGTAAGAACCTTGCAACATGTACACTATGGTGTATACTTTAGTTTACACTTTGCCACATGACATTACCCTGTTGGATAGTTTAAATTTCAAACAATTTTCCCATCCAATTGACACTTGACAACAGTACAAGTGTCGGACAACGTGTCAAGAATTAGTGTACAAATAGCAAAGTTAAAGTGGTAAGAACCTTGCTAGAAGTACACTATAATGTACACTTTAGTTTACACTTTGCCACGTAACATTACCCTGTTGGACAGTTTAAATTTCAAACAGTTTCACCATTTAGTTGACACATGACAACAATGCAAGTGTCAAACAATGTGTCAAAAATTAATGTACAAATAGCAAACTTCAATCTGTAAGAATACATGTACACTGTGGTGTACACGCTTTAGTTTACACATTACTCTGCTAGACAGTTCAAATTTCAAACAGTTTTCCCGTCCAATTGACACTTGACAAAAAATGCAAGAGTCATACAACCTGTCAAAAATTAGTGTAAAAGTAGCAAAGTTCAATCGATAAGAACCCTACTACAAGTACACTATGGCGTACACTTTAGTTTAAAATTTACCACGTGACATTACACTGTTGGACAGTTTAAGTTTGAAACAATTTTCCCATCCAATTGTCACTTGACAACGATGCAAGTGTCAAACAACTTGTCAAAGATCAGTGCACAAATAGCAAAGTTCAATCGGTAAGAACCTTGCTACATATACACTATGGTCTACACTTTAGTTTACACTTTGTCACGTGACATTACCCTATTGGACAATTTAAATTTAAAATAGTTTTCCCATCTAATTGACACTGACAACAATACAAGTGTCAAACAACGCGTCAAAAATTACTGTACAAATAACAAAGTTCAATCGATAAGAACCTTGCAACATGTAAACTATGGAGTACACTTTGGTTAAAACTTTGTCACGTGACATTACCCTGATGGACAGTTTAAATCTCAAACAGTTTTCCCATCTAATTGACACTTACCAACAATGCTAGTTTCAAACAATTTGTTGAAAATCTGTGTACAAATAATAAAGTTGAATCAGTAAGAACCTTGCTACATATACACTTTAGTTTACACTTTGTCACGTGACATTAACCTGTTGGATAGTTTAAATTTAAAAGAGTTTTCCAATCCAGTTGACACTTGACAACATTGTAAGTGTCAAACAACGTGTCTAAAATCAGTGTACAAATAACTATGCTCAATCAGAAAGAACCTTGCGACACGACATGTACACTATGGTGTACACTTTAGTTTACACTTTGCCACGTGATATTACCCTCTTGGATAGTTTAAATTTCAATCAGTTTTTCTATCAAAATGACACTTGAGAACAATTCAAGTGTCTAACAACGTGTCAAAAATTAGGGTACACATAGCAAAATTCAATCGATAAGAAACTTGCGACATGTACACTATGGTGTACACTTTAGTTTACACTTTGCCACATGACATTACCCAGTTGTATAGTTTTAATATCAAACAGTTTTCCCGTCCAATTGGCACTTGCAAACGATGCAAGTGTCAAACAATTCGTCGAAAATCTGTGCACAAATAGTAAAGTTGAATCGGTAAGAACCATGCTACATGTACACTATGGTGTACATGTTAGTTTACACTTCGCCACGTGACTTTACCCTATTTGATTGTTTAAATTTCCAAAAAAATTCCAATCCAATTGACACTTGACAATAATGTAAGTGTCAAACATCGTGTCAAAAATCAATGCACAAATAGGAAAGTTCAATCGGTAAGAACCTTGCCACATATACACTATGGTGTACACTTTAGTTTACACTTTGACAAGTGACATTACCCTGTTGGATAGTTTAAATGTCAAACATTTTTCCATCTAATTGACACTTGACAATAATGCAAGTGTCAAACAACGTAACAAAAAATAGTGTGCAAAATCGGTAAGAACTTTGCTACATGTACACTATGATGTACACACTTTAGTTTACACTTTGCCACGTGACATTACCTTACCGGACTGTGTAAATTTCAAATAATTTTCCCATCCAATTGACACTTCACAATAGTGCAAGTGTCAAACAACGTGTTAAAAATCAGTGTACAAATAGCAAACTTCAATCGGTAAGAACCATGTTACATGTACACTATGGTGTACACACTTTAGTTTACACTTTGCCACGTGACATTACCTTGCTAGACAGTTTAAATTTCAAATAGTTTTTCCATCCATTTGACACTTGACAACAATGCAAGTGTCAAACAAAGTGTTAAAAATCAGTATGCAAATAGCAAAATTCAATCGATAAAAACCCTGCTACAAGCACACTATGGTATACACTTTAGTTTACACTTTGCCACATGACATTACCATGTTTGACAGTTTAAGTTTCAAATAGTTTTGCCATCCAATTGACACTTGACAACAGTACAAGTGTCAAACAACGTGTCAAAAATCAGTGTACAAGTAGCAAAGCTCAATCGGTAAGAACCTTGTTACATGTACACTATGGTGTACACTTTAGTTTACACTTTGCCACGTCACATTATCCTATTGGACAGTTTAAATTTTAAACAATTTTCCCATCCAATTGATACTTGACAACAGTGCAAGTGTCGAACAACATGTCAAAATTAGTGTACAAATAGCAAAGTTCAATCCGTAAGAACCTTTCTATATGTACACAATGGTGTACACCTTAGTTTACACTTTGCCACGTGATATTACCATGTTGGACAGTTTAAGTTTCAAATAACTTTGCCATCCAATTGACACTTGACAAGAATGCAAGTGTCAAACAATGTAAAAAAAATCAGCGTACAAATAGCAAAGTTCAATCGGTAAGGACCTTGCTACATCTACGTTATGGTATACGCTTTAATTTACACTTTGCCACGTAACATTACCCAGTTGGACATCGTAAATTTCAAATAGTATTCCCATCCATTTGACACTCGACAACAATGTAAGTGTCAAACAACGTCTCAAAAATCAGTGTAAAAGTAGCAAAGTTCAATCGGTAAGAACCTTGCAACATGTACACTATGGTGTATACTTTAGTTTACACTTTGCCACATGACATTACCTTGTTGGATAGTGTAAATTTCAAACAGTTTTTTCTTCCAATTGAAACTTGTCAACAATGCAAGTGTCAGACAACGTTTTTAAAATTAGTGAACAAATTGCAAAGTTAAAGTGGTAAGAACCTTGCTAGAAGTACACTACAATGTACACTTTAGTTTACACTTTGCCACGTAATATTACCCTGTTGGACAGTTTAAATTTCAAACAGTTTCACCATTTAATTGACACATGACATCAATACAAGTGTCAAACAATGTGTCAAAAATCAATGTACAAATAGCAAGCTTCAATCGGTAAGAATACATGTACACTATGGTGTACACGCTTTAGTTTACACATTACTCTGCTAGACAGTTCAAATTTCAAACAGTTTTCCCATCCAATTGACACTTGACAAAAAATGCAAGAGTCATACAACCTGTCAAAAATTAGTGTACAAGTAGCAAAGTTCAATCGATAAGAACCTTACTACAAGTACACTATGGTGTACACTTTAGTTTACACTTTGCCACGTGACATTACATTGTTGGACGTTTAAGTTTCAAACAAATTTTCCATCCAATTGTCACTTGACAACGATGTAAGTGTCAAACAACGTGTCAAAAATCAGTGCACAAATGGCAAAGTTCAATCGGTAAGAACCTTGCTACATGTACACTACGGTTCGCACTTTAGTTTACACTTTGCCATGTGACATTACCCTGTTGGATAGTTTAAATTTCAACCGATTTTCCCATCCAATTGACACTTGAAAACAACGCAACTGTCAAATAATGTTCCAAAAATCAGTGTACAAATAGTAAAGTTCAATCGGTAAGGAATTTACACTATAGTGTACGCTTTAATTTACTCTTTGCCACGTGACATTACCCTGTTGGACAGCTAAAATTTCAAAAAGTTTTCCCATCCAATTGATACTTGAAAATAATGCAAGTGTCAAAGAACATGTCAAAAATCAGTGTACAAATTGCAAAGTTCAATCGGTAAGAACCTTGCTACATGTAAACTATGTTGTACACACTTTAGTTTACACTTTGCCACGTAACATTACCCTACTGGACAGTATAACTTCCAAATAGTTTTCCATCAAATTCACACTTGATAATAATGCAAGTATCAAATGACGTGTCAAAAATTAGTGTACAAATAGCAAAGTTCAATCGGTAAGAACCTTGCGACAGGTACACTGTGGTGTGCATTTTAGTTTACATTGTCACGTGACATTCCCCTATTGGACGATTTATCTTTTAAATAGTTTTCCCATCCAACTGACACTTGACAACAATGTAAGTGTCAAACAATGTGTCAAAAATCAGTACACAAATATCAAAGTTCAATCGGTAAGAACCTTGCCACAAATACACTATCATGTACACTTGAGTTTGCACTTTGCCACGTGACATTACCCTATGGGATAGTTTAAATTTCAAAAATTTTTCCAATCCAATTGACACTTGACAACAATGCAAGTGTCAAACATCGTGTTAAAAATTAGTGCACAAATAGCAAAGTTCAATCAGTAAGAACCTTGCTGCATATACACTAAGGTGTACACTTTAGTTTACACTTTGCCACGTGACATTACCCTTTTGAATAGTTTGAATTTCAAACAGTTTTCCCATCCAATTAACCCTTGACAATAATGCAAGTGTCAAACAACGTGTCAAAAATCAGTGTACAAACAGCAAAGTTCAATCGGCAAGAACCTTCCTACATGTACACTATGGTGTATACACTTTAGTTTACACTTTGCCACATGACATTACCCTGCTGGATAGTTTAAATTTTCAAATAGTTTCTCATCCAATTGACACTCGACAATAATGCAAGTGTCAAACAACTTGTCGAAAATCAGTGTACAAATAGCAAAGTTCAATCGGCAAGAACCCGGCTACAAGTACACTATTGTGTACACTTTAGTTTATACTTTGCCACGTGACATTACCATGTTGGATAGTTTAAGTTTCAAACAGTTTTGCCATCCAATTGACACTTGACAAGAAATGCAAGTGTCGGACAACGTGTCAAAAATTAGTGTACAAATAGCAAAGTTAAAGTTGTAAGAACCTTACTAAAAGTACACTACGATGTACACTTTAATTTACAGTTTGCCACGTAACATTACCGTGTTGGACAGTTTAAATTTCGAACAGTTTTGCCATTTAATTGACACTTGGCAACAATGCAAGTGTTAAGTAATGTGTCAAAAATCAGTGTACAAATAGCAAACATCAATCGGTAAGAACCATGTTACATGTACACTATGGTGTACACGCTTTAGTTTACACTTTGCCACGTGACATTATCCTACTAGACAGTTCAAATTTCAAACAGTTTTCCCATCCAATTGACACTTGACAATAATGCAAGTGTCGAACAACCTGTTAAAAATCAATGTACAAGTAGCAAAGTTCAATCCATACGAACCCTGCTACAAGTACACTATGGTGTATACTTTAGTTTACACTTTGCCACGTAAAATTACCCTGTGGGATAGTTGAAATTTCAAACAGTTTTTCCATCTAATTGACACTTGAAAACAATGTAAGCATCACATAATGTGTCAAAAATTGGTGTACAAATAGCAAAGTTCGATCGGTAAGAACCATGCTACAAGTACACTATGGCATACACTTTAGTTCACACTTTGGCAAGTGACATTACCCTATTAGATAGTTTAAATTTCAAACTGTTTTCCCATCCAATTGACCCTTGACAACAATGCAAGTGTCAAAAAATGAGTCAAAAATCAGTGTACAAATGGAAAACTTCAATCGGTAAGAACCATGTTACATATACACTATGGTGTACACATTTTAGTTCATACTTTGCCACGTGACCTTACCCAGCAAGACAGTTAAAATTTCAAATAGTTTTCCCATCCAATTGACACTTGACCATAATGCAAGTGTCAAAAATTAGTGTACGAATAGCAAAGTTCAATCGGTAAGAACCCTACTACAAGTACACTGTGGTGTACGCTTTAGTTTACACTTTGCCACGTGACATTGCCTTGTTGGACAGTTTAAGTTTCGAACTCTATTCCTATCCAATTGACACTTGACAACAATACGAGTGTCAAACAACGTGTCAAAAATAGTGTACAAATAGCAAAGTTCAATCGGTAAGGACCTTGCTACATGTACGTTATGGGGTACGCTTTAATTTACACTTTTCCATGTGACATTACCCTGTTGGACAGCTTAAATTTCAAACAGTATTCTCGTCCAATTGACACTTGATAACAATGCGAGTGTTAAACAATGTGTCAAAAATCAGTGCACAAATAGCAAACTTCAATCGGTAAGAACCTTGCTACATGTACGTTATGGTGTACACTTCAGTTTACACTTTGCCACGTTACATTACCCTGTTGGATAGTATGAATTTCAAAAAGGTTTCCAATCCAATTGACACTTGACAACAATGTAAGTGTCAAACATCATGTCAAAAATTAGTGCACAATTTGCAAACTTCAATCGGTAAGAACTTTGCTACATATGCACTATGGTGTATACTTTAGTTTACACTTTGTCACATGACATTACCCTATTGGACAGCTTAAATTTCAAATAGTTTTCCCATCCAATTGACAATTGACAACAATGCGAGTGTCAAATAACATGTCAAAAATTAGTGTACAAATAGCAATGCTCAATCGGTGGTGCACACTTTAGTTTACACTTTTCCACGTGATATTACCCTGTCGGACAATTTAAACTTCAAATAGTTTTCTCATCCAATTGACACTTGGCAATAATGCAAGTGTCAAACAACGTATCAAAAATCTGTGTACAAATAGCAAAGTTAATTCGGTAAGAACCTTGCGACAAGTACACTATGGTGTACACTTTAGTTTATACTTTACCACGTGACATTATCTTGTTAGACAGTTTAAATTTCAAACTATTTTCCCATCAGATTAACACTTGGCAACAACTCAACTGTCACACAACGTGTCAAAAATCAGTGTACAAATAGCAAAGTTCAATTGGTGAGAACCATGCTACATGTACACTACGGCATACACTTTAGTTTACACTTTGTGAAGTGACATTACCCTATTAGACAGTTTAAATTTCAAATAGTATTCCCATCCAATTGCCCTTGACAACAATGCAAGTGTAAAAAAATGAGTCAAAAATCAGTGTACAAATAGTAAACTTCCATCAGTAAGAACCATGTGACATGTACACTATAGTGTACACACTTCAGTTTACACTTTGCCACGTGACCTTACCCAACTAGACAATTTAAATTTTAAAATGTTTACCCATCCAATTGACACATGACAACAATTCAAGTGTCAAAAAAACTTGTCAAAACTCAGTGTACAAATAGCAGAGTTTAATCGGTAAGAATCCTGCTACAAGTACACTATGGTGTACACTTTAGTTTACACTTTGCCCCGTGACATTAACATGTTGGACAGTTTAAGTTTAACATAGTTTTGCCATCTAACTAACCCTTGATAAGAATGCAAGTGTCAAATAAAGTATCAAAAATTAGTGTACAAATAGCGAAGTTCAATCGGTAAGGACCTTGCTACATGTACGTTATGGTGTACGCTTTTATTTACACTTTGTCACGTGACATTACCCTGTTGGACAGCTTAAATTTAAAGTAGTATTCCCATCCAATTGACACTTGACAGCAATGCAAGTGTCAAACAACGTGTTAAAAATCAGTGTACAAATAGCAAAGTTCAGTCGATAAGAACCTTGCTACATGTACACTACGGTGTACACTTTAGTTTACACTTTGCCACGCGACATTACCCTATTGGACATTTTAAATTTCAAACAATTTTTCCATCCAATTGACACTTGACAACAATGCAAGTGTTTAACAACGTGTCAAAAATCAGTGTACAAATAGC
Organism: Olea europaea var. sylvestris; assembly: GCF_002742605.1. Classification (NCBI taxonomy): domain Eukaryota; kingdom Viridiplantae; phylum Streptophyta; class Magnoliopsida; order Lamiales; family Oleaceae; genus Olea; species Olea europaea. The sequence goes on from NW_019236818.1 coordinate 40,732, forward strand.
AAAGTTCAATCGATAAGAACCTTGCTATATCTACACTTTGGTGTACACTTTAGTTTACACTTTGCCACGCGACATTACCCTATCGGACAGTTTAAATGTCAAACAATTTTCCCATACAATTGACACTTGACAACAATGCAAGTGTCAAACAACGTATCAAAAATCAGTGTACAAATATCAAAGTTCAATCGCTAAGAACCTTCCGACATGTACACTTTAATTTACACTTTACCACGTGACATTACCCTGTGGGACAGTTTAAATTTCAAATAGTTTTCCCATCCAATTGACACTTGAGAACAACTCAACTATCACACAACATGTCAAAAATCAGTGTACTAATAGAAAAGTTCAATCGATAAGAATCACGCTACATGTACACTATTGCATACAATTTAGTTTACACTTTGCCAAGTGACATTACCTTATTAGACAGTTTAACTTTTAAATAGTAGTCCCATCCAATTGACCCTTGATAGCAATGCAACTGTAAAAAAAATGAGTAAAAAATCAGTGTACAAATAGCAAACTTCAATCGATAAGAACGATGTTACATGTACACTATGGCGTGCACACTTCAGTTTACACTTCGCCACGTGACCTTACCTAGCTAGGCAGTTTAAATTTCAAAAAGTTTTCCCATCCAATTAACACTTGAGAACAATGCAAGTGTCAAACAACGTGTTAAAAATCAGTGTACAAATAGAAAAGTTCAATCGATAAGAACCCTACAACAAGTACACTACGGTGTACACTTTTGTTTACACTTTACCACGTGATATTAGCCTGTTTGACAATTTAAGTTTAAAACAGTTTTGTCATCCAATTGACCCTTGACAAGAATGCAAGTGGCAAACAACGTATCAAAAATCAGTGTACAAATAGCAAAGTTCAATCGGTAAGGACCTTGCTATATGTACGTTATGGTGTACACTTTAATTTACACTTTGCCACATGATATTACCCTGTTGGACAGCTTAAATTTCAAACCGTATTCCCAACCAATTGACACTTGACAACAATGCAAGTGTCAAACAACGTGTCAAAAATCAATGAACAAATAGCAAAGTTCAATCGGTAAGAACCTTGATATATGTACACTATGGTGTAGACTTTAGTTTACACTTTCTCAGGCAACATTACCCTGTTGGACAGTTTAAATTTCAAACAATTTTCCCATCCAGCTGACACTTCACAACAATGCATGTGTCAAACAACGTATCAAACATTAGTGTACAAATTGCAAAGGTCAGTGGATAAGAACCTTACAGCATGTACACTATGGTGTATACTTTCGTTTACACTTTACCACGTGACATTACCCTGTTGGATAGTTTAAATTTCAAATAATTTTCCCATCCAATTGAGACTTGATGACAAATCAATTGTTACACAACGTGTCAAAAATCAGTGTACAAATAGCTTAGTTCAATCGGTAAGAACCATGCTACTTGTACACTATGGCATACACATTAGTTTATACTTTGCCAAGTGACATTATCCTGTTAGACAGTTTAAATTTCAAATAGTATTCCCATCCAATTGACCCTTGACAACAATGCAAATGTCAAAAAATGAGTCAAAAATCAGTGTACAAATCGCAAATTTCCATCGGTAAGAACCATGTTACATGTACACTATGGTGCACACACTTCAGTTTACAATTTGCCATGTGACCTTACCTAGCTAGACAGTTTAAATTTCAAATAGTTTTCCCATCCAATTGGCACGTGACTGCAATGCAAGTGTCAAACAACGTGTCAAAAATCAGTGTACAAATAGCAAAGTTCAATTGGAAAGAACCCTGCCACAAGTACACTATGGTGTATACTTTAGTTTACGCTTTGCCATGTGATATTACCCTGTTGGATAGTTTATTTTTCAAATAGTTTTGCCATCCAATTGACACTTTACAAGAATGCCAGTGTCAAATAATGTGTCAAAAATCAGTGCACAAATACCAAAGTTCAATCGGTAAGGACCTTACTACATGTACGTTATAGTGTACGCTTTACTTTACACTTTACTACATGACATTACCCTGTTGGACAACTTAAATTTCAAACAGTATTCCCATCTAATTTACACTCCAAAAAGATGCAAGTGTTAAACAACGTGTCAAAAATTAGTGTACAAGTAGCAAAGTTCAATCTGTAAGAACCTTGCTACATGTACACACGGTGCACATTTTAGTTTACACTTTACCACATGACGTTACCCTATCGGACTGTTTAAATTTTAAACAGTTTTCCCATCTAATTGACACTTGACAATAGTGCACGTGTCAAACAATGTGTCAAAAATTAGTGTACAAAGAGTAAAGTTCAATCGGTAAGGACCGTGCTACATGTACACTATGGTGTACGCTTTAATTTACTCTTTGCCATGTGACATTACCCTATTAGACAGCTTAAATTTCAAAAAAATTTCCTATCCAATTGATACTTGAAAACAATGCAAGTGTCAAAGAGCATGTCAAAAATTAGTGTACAAATTGCAAAGTTCAATCGGTAAGAACCATGCAACATCTACACTATGTCATACACTTTAGTTTACACTTTGCCAAGTGACATTACCCTGTTAGATAGTTTAAGTTTCAAATAGTTTTGCCATCCAATTAACACTTGACAAGAATGTAAGTGTCAAACAACGTGTCAAAAATCAGCGTACAAATAGCAAAGTTCAATTGGTAAGGACCTTACCACATGTACATTATGGTGTACGCTTTAATTTACAGTTTGCCATGTGACAATAACTTGTTGGACAGCTTAAATTTCAAATAGTATTCCCATCCAATTGACACTTGACAACAATGCAAGTATCAAATAACGTGTCAAAAATCAGTGTACAAATAACAAATTTCAATTGGTAAGAACCTTACTACATGTACAATATGGTGTACACTTTAGTTTACACTTTACCACGTGACGTTACCCTATTGCACAGTTTAAATTTTAAACAATTTTCCCAACCAATTGACACTTAACAACAATGCAAGTTATACAACGTATCAAAAATCAGTGTACAAATTGCAAAGTTCAATAGGTAAGAACCTTGCGACATGTACACTATGGTGTACACTTTAGCTTACACTTTACCATGTGACATTACCCTATTGGACAGTTTAAATTTCAACGAGTTTTCCCATCCAATTGACCCTTGACAACAACTCAACTGTCACACAATGTGTTTAAAATTAGTGTACAAATAGCAAAGTTCAATCGGTAAGAACTATGGTACATGTACACTATAGCATACACTTAAGTTTACACTTTGCTTAGTGACATTACCCAGATAGACAGTTTAAATTTCAAACAGTATTCCCATCCAATTGACCCTTGACAAAAATGTAAGTGTAAAAAAAAAGACAAAAATCAGTGTACAGATAGCAAACTTCAATCGGTAAGAACCATGTTACGTCTACGCTATGGTGTACACTTTAATTGACACTTTGCCATGCGACATTACCCTATCGGACAGTTTGAATGTCAAAGAATTTTCCCATACAATTGGCACTTGACAACAATGCAAGTGTCAAACAACGTATGAAAAATCATTGTACAAATAGCAAAGTTCAATCGGTTAGAACCTTGCGACATGTACACCATGGTGTACACGTTAGTTTACACTTTACCACGTGACATTGCCCTATTAGACAGTTTAAATTTCAAATAGTTTTTCCATCCAATTGATACTTGACAATAACTCAACTGTCACACAACGTGTCAAAAATCAGTGTACAAATAGAAAAGTTCAATCGGTAAGAACCATGCCACATGTACACTATGGCATACAATTTAGCTTACACTTTGCCAAGTAACATTACCCTGTTAGACAGTTCAAATTTCAAGTAGTATTCCCATCCAATCGACCCATGATAACAATGCAAGTGTAAAAAAACGAGTAAAAAATCAGTGTACAAATAGCAAACTTCAATCGGTAAGAACCATGGTACATGTACACTATGGTGTACACACTTCGGTTTACACTTTGCCACGTGACCTTACCCAACTAGGCAGTTTAAATTTCAAAAAGTTTTCCCATCCAATTGACACATGACAACAATGCAAGTGTCAAACAACGTGTCAAAAATTAGTGTACAAATAGAAAAGTTCGATCGATAAGAACCCTGCTACAAGTACACTATGGTGTACACTTTAGTTTACATTTTGCCACGTGACATTAGCCTGTTGGACGGTTTAAGTTTAAAACAGTTTTTCCATCCAATTGATCCTCGATAAGAATGCAAGTGTCAAACAACGTATCAAAAATCAGTGTCCAAATAGCAAAGTTCAATCGGAAAGGACCTTACTACATGTACGTTATGGTGTACGCTTTAATTTATACTTTGCCACGTGATATTACCCTGTTGGATAGCTTAAATTTCAAACTATATTCCCATCCAATTGACTTGACAACAATACAAGTGTTAAACAACGTGTCAAAAATGAGTGTACAAATAGTAAAGTTCAGTCGGTAAGAACCTTGCTACATGTACACTATGGTGTACACTTTAGTTTATACTTTGCCACGCGACATTACCCTGTTGGACAGTTTAAATTTCAATCAATTTTCCCATTCAATTGACACTAGACAACAATGCAAGTGTCAAACAGCACATCAAACATCAGTGTACAAATTGTAAAGTTCAATCGGTAAGAACTTTGTCACATGTACAATTTCGTTTACACTTTACCACGTGACATTACCCTATTGGACAGTTTAATTTTCAAATAATTTTCCCATCCAATTGACACTTGACGACAACTCAACTGTCACACAATGTGTCAAAAATCAGTGTACAAATAGCTTAGTTAAATCGGTAAGAACCATGCTATATGTACACTATGGCATACACTTTAGTTTACACTTTGTCAAGTGACATTACCCTGTTAGATAGTTTAAATTTCAAACAGTATTCCCATCCAATTGGCCATTGACAACAATGCAAGTGTCAAAAAATAAGTTAAAAATCAGTGTAGAAATAGTAAACTTCAATCGGTAAGAACCATGTTACATGTACACTATGGTGTACACACTTCAGTTTACACTTTGCCACGTGACCTTACCCAGCTAGACGATTTAAATTTTAAATAGTTTCCCATCCAATTGACACTTGACAGCAATGCAAGTGCCAAACAATGTTTCAAAAATCACTGTACAAATAGCAAAGTTCAATTGGCAAGAACCCTGCTGCAAGTACACTATGGTGTACACTTTAGTTTGCGCTTTGCCACGTGATATTACCCTATTGGACAGTTTAACTTTCAAATAGTTTGGCCATCCAATTGACACTTGACAAGAATGCAAGTGTAAAATAACGTGTCAAAAATCAGTGCACAAATACCAAAGTTCAATCGGTAAGGACCTTGCTACATGTATGTTATGGTGTACGCTTTACTTTACACTTTTCCACATGACATTACCCTATTGGAAAACTTAAATTTCAAACATTATTCCCATCCAATTGACACTCAAAAAAATGTAAGTGTTAAACAACGTGTCAAAAATTAGTGTACAAGTAGCAAAGTTCAATCAGTAAGAACCTTGCTACATTACACTATGGTGTACACTTTAGTTTATACTTTTCCATGCGACATTACCCTGTTGGATAGTTTAAATTGCAAACAATTTTTCCATCCAATTGACACTTGACAACAATTCAAGTGTCAAACAACGTATCAAACATCAGTGTACAAATTGCAAAGTTCAATCGATAAGAACCTTGCGACATATACACTATGGTGTACACTTTCATTTGCACTTTACCATGTGACGTTATCCTGTTGGACAGTTAAAATTTCAAATAGTTTTCCCATCCAATTGACTCTTGTTGACAACTCAACTGTCACACAATGTGTCAAAAATCATTGTACAAATAGCTTAGTTCAATCGGTAAGAACCATGCTACATGTACACAATGGCATACACTTTAGTTTACACTTTTCCAAGTGATATTACCTTGTTAGACAGTTTAAATTTTAAATAGTATTCCCATCCAATTGACCCTTGACAACAATACAAGTGTCAAAAAATGAATCAAAAATCAGTGTACAAATAGCAAACTTCAATTAGTAAGAACCATGTTACATGTACACTATGGTGTACACACTTCAGTTTACGCTTTACCACATGACCTTGCCCAGCTAGACAGTTTAAATTTCAAATAGTTTTTCTATCCAATTAACACTTGACAGTAATGCAAGTGTCAAACAATGTGTCAAAAACCGCAAAGTTTAATTGGTAAGAACCCTGTTACAAGTACACTATGGTGTATACTTTAGTTTACACTTTGTCACGTGATATTGCCCTATTGGACTATTTAATTTTCAAATAGTTTTACCATCCAATTGACACTTGACAAGAATGCAATTGTCAAATAACGTGCCAAAAATCATTGCACAAATACCAAAGTTCAAACGGTAAGGACCTTGCTACATGTACGTTATAGTGTACGCTTTACTTTAGACTTTACCACGTAAAATTACTCTGTTGGAAAAATTAAATTTCAAACAGTATTCCCATCCAATTGACACTCGAAAAAAATGCAAGTGTTAAACATCGTGTCAAAAATTAGTGTACAAGTAGCAAAGTTCAATCAGTAAGAACCTTGCTACATGTACACTATGGTGTATACTTTAGTTTACACTTTTCCACGTGACATTACCCTGCTGGACAGTTTAAATTTCAAATAATTTTCCCATCCAATTGACACTTGACAACAATGCAAGTGTCAAACAACGTATCAAACATCAGTGTACAAATTGCAAAGTTCAATCGGTAAGAACCTTGCGACATGTACACTATGGTGTACACTTTCGTTTACACTTTACCACGTGACATTACCCTGTTGGACTGTTTAAATTTCAAATAGTTTTCCCGTCCAATTGACACTTGACGACAACTAAACTATCACACAACGTGTCAAAAATCAGTGTACCAATAGCTTAGTTCAATCGGTAAGAACCATGCTACATGTACACTATGTCATACACTTTAGTTTATACTTTGCCAAGTGACATTACCTTGTTAGACAGATTATATTTCAAACAGTATTCCCATCCAATTGACCCTTGACAACAATGCAAGTATTAAAAAAGAAGTCAAAAATCAGTGTACAAATAGCAAACTTCAATCGGTAAAAACCATGTTACATGTACACTATGGTGTACACACTTCAGTTTACACTTTGCCGCGTGACCTTACCCAGCTAGACAGTTTAAATTTAAAATAGTTTCCCATCTAATTGACACTTGACAGCAATGCAAGTGTCAAACAACGTTTCAAAAATCAGTGTACAAATAACAAAGTACAATTGGTAAGAACCTTGTTACAAGTACACTATGGTGTACACTTTAGTTTACGCTTTGCCATGTGATATTACCCTATTGGATAGTTTAATTTTCAAATAGTTTTGCCATCCAATTGACACTTGACAAGAATGCAAGTGTAAAGTAACGTGTCAAAAATCAGTGCACAAATACCAAAGTTCAATCGGTAAGGACCTTGCTACATGTACGTTATGGTGTACTTTTTGCTTTACACTTTACCACATGACATTACCCATTTGGACAACTTAAATTTCAAAGTGTATTCCCATCCAATTGACACTCGAAAAAATGCAAGTGTTAAACAACGTGTCAAAAATTAGTGTACAAGTAGCAAAGTTCAATCAGTAAGAACCTTGCTACATGTACACTATGGTGTACACTTTAGTTTACACTTTTCCACGCGACATTACCCTATTGGACAGTTTAAATTTCAAACAATTTTTCCATCCAATTGACACTTGACAACAATTCAAGTGTCAAACAACGTATCAAACATCAGTGTACAAATTGTAAAGTTCAATCGGTAAGAACCTTACGGCATGTACACTACGGTTTTCCCATCCAATTGACACTTGACAACAATGCAAATGTTAAATGTGTCAAAAATCAGTGTACAAATTGTAAAGTTCAATCGGTAAAGACCTTGCCTCATGTACACTACGGTGTACACTTTAGTTTACACTTTGCCACGGGTCATTACCCTATTGGACAGTTTAAATTTCAAATAGTTTTCCCATTCAATTGATAATTGACAATAATGCAAGAGTCTAACAACTTATCGAAAATCAGTGTACAAAAAGCAAAGTTCAATCGGTAAGGACCTTTCAACTTGTACACCATGGCGTACACTTTAGTTTGCACTTTGCCATGTGACATTGTCCTGTTGGACAGTTTAAATTTCAAATAGTTTTCCTATCTAATTGACACTTGACAGCAATACAAATGTCAAACAACATTTCAAAAATAATTGTACAAATAGCAAGGTTCAATCGGTTAGAACCCTGCAATATGTACACTATGGTGTTCACTTTCGTTTACATTTTGCCACGTGTACATTTTAGTTTACACTTTTCGAACAATTTTCCTATTAAATTGACACTTGTCAACAATAAAAGTGTTAAAAAACATGTTAAAAATCAGTGTACAAATAATAAAGTTCAATCGGTAAGGACCTTGCCTCATGTACACTATGGTGTACACTTTAGTTTACACTTTGCCACGGGTCATTACCCTATTGGACAGTTTAAATTTCAAATAGTTTTCCCATTCAATTAATACTTGACAATAATGCAAGAGTCTAACAACTTATCGAAAATCAGTGTACAAAAAGCAAAGTTCAATCGGTAAGGACCTTTCAACTTGTACACCATGGCGTACACTTTAGTTTGCACTTTTTCATGTGACATTACCCTGTTGTACAGTTTAAATTTCAAATAGTTTTTCTATCCAATTGACACTTGACAGCAATGTAAGTGTCAAACAACATTTCAAAAATAATTGTACAAATAGCAAGGTTCAATCGGTTAGAACCCTGCAATATGTACACTATGGTGTACACTTTCGTTTACATTTTACCACGTGTACATTTTAGTTTACACTTTTCGAACAATTTTCCTATTAAATTGACACTTGTCTACAATACAAGTGTTAAAAAACGTGTTAAAAATCAGTGTAAAAATAATAAAGTTCAATCGGTAAGGACCTTTCTACTTGTACAGCACAGTGTACACTTTAGTTTACACTTTACCACGTGACATTACCCTATTGGACAGTTTAAATTTCAAACAATTTTCCCATCCAATTGACACTTTTCAACAATGCATGTGTCAAACAATGTGTCAAAAACCTGTGTACAAATAGCAAAGTTCAATCGGTAAGAACCTCGCTACATGTACACTATGGAATACACTTTAGTTTACACTTTGCCACGTGACATTGCACTGTTGGACAGTTTAAATTTCGAACAGTTTTCCCATCCAATTGACACTTGACAACAATGCAAGTGTAAAGCAACGTGTCAAAAATTAATGTACAAATAGCAAAGTTCAATCGGTAAGAACCTTGCTGCATGTACACTACGGTGAACACTTTACTTTAAACTTTGCCACGTGTCATTACCCTGTTGGACAGTTTAAATTTCAAATCGATTTTCGATCCAATTGACACATTAGAACAATGCAAGTGTCAAATAACGTATCAAAAATCAGTATACAAATAGAAAATTTCAATCGGTAAGAACATTGCTACATATACACTGTGGTGTACACTTTCATTTACACTTTACCACATGACATTACCCTATTAGACAATTTAAATTTCAAACAGTTTTCCCATCCAATTAACACTTGATAACAACACAAGTGTCAAGCAACGTGTCAAAAATCAGTGTACAAATGGCAAAGCTCAATCGGTAAAGGCCTTGCCACATGTACACTATGTTGTACACTTTAATTTACACATTGCCACGTGATATTACCCTATTGGACAGCTTAAATTTCAAATAGTTTTCCCATCCAATTGACACTTGACAACAATGCAAGTGTCAAACAACATGTCAAAAATTAGTGCAAAAATTACAAAGTTTAATCGGTAAGGACCTTGCTACATGTACACTATGGTGTACGCTTTAATTTACACTTTGCCACATGACATTACCCTATTGGATAGCTTAAATTTCAAATAGTTTTCATAGCCAATTGACACTTGATAACAATGCAAGTGTCAAACAACATGTCAAAAATCAGTGCACAAATTGTAAAGTTCAATCGGTAAGAACCTTGCTACATGTACACTATACTGTACACAGTTTAGTTGACACTCTCTCACGTGACATTACCCTGTTGGATAGTTTAAATTTCAAATAGTTTTCCCATCCAATTGACACTTGACAACAATGCAAGTGTCATACAACTTATCAAAAATCAGTGTACAAATAGCAAAGTTCAATCGGTAAGAACCTTGCTACATGTACATCATGGTGTACACACTTTAGTTTACACTTTACTATGTGACATTACGCTGTTTGACAGTTTAAAATTCAAATAGTTTTCCTATCCAATTGACACTTGTCAACAATGCAAGTGTCAAAAATCAGTGTACAAATAGGAAAGTTCAATCAATAAGAACCTTGCGACATGTACACTATGGTGTATACTTTAGTTTACACTTTTACACGTGTTATTACCCTTTTGGATAGTTTAAATTTCAAACAATTTTTTCATCTAATTGGCACTTGACAATAATGGAAGTGTCAAACAACGTGTCAACAAACAGTGTACAAATAACAAAGCTCAATCAGTAAGAATCTTGCTACATGTACACTATGGTGTACACTTTAGTTTACAATTAGTCACGTGACATTACTCTATTGGACAGCTTAAATTTCAAATAGTTTTTTGATCCAATTGACACCAGACAACAAATGGAAGTTTCGAACAATGTATCGAAAATCGTTGTACAAATAACAAAGTTCAAAAGGCAAGGACCTTGCCACATGTAGACTATGGTGTACAATTTAGTTTACACTTTGCCACGTAAATTACCCTATAGGACAGTTTAAGCTTCAAATAGTTTTCCCATCCAATTAACACTTGGCAACAACGCAAGTGTCAAACATCGTGTCGAAAATCAGTATACAAATAGCATAGCTCAATCGGTAAGGACCTTGCCACATATAAACTATGGTGTACACATTAGTTTACAGTTTTCCAAGTGACATTACCTTTTGGACAGTTCAAATTTCAAACCATTTTCCATCGAATTAACACTTGAAAACAATGCAAGTGTCAAACAACGGGTCGAAAATCAGTGTTCAAATAGTAAAGTTCAATTGGTAAGGGTTTTGCTATATGCAGACTATGGTGTACACTTTATTTTACAATTTTTCCACCTGACATTACCCTATTGGATGGTTTAAATTTCAAACAGTTTTCCCATCCAATTAACACTTGAGAACAATGTAAGTGTTTAACAACGTGTCAAAAATCAGTATACAAATAGCAAAGTTCAAAAAGTAAGATCCTTGCTGAATGTACACACTTTGCCACATGACATTACCCTGTTGGAGTGATTAAATTTCAAACAGTTTTCTCATCCAATTGACACTTGACAACAATGCAAGTGTCAAACAACATGTCGAAAATCAGTGTACAAATTGTAAAGTTCAATCGGTAACGACCTTGCCTAATGTACACTACTCTACTGGACAGTTTAAATTTCAAACAGTTGTCCCATCGAATTAACACTTGACAAAAATGAAAGTGTAAAACAACAAGTCAAAAATTAGTGTACAAATAGTAAAGTTCAATCGGCAAGTACCTTTCTACTTGTACACCATGGTGTACACTTTAGTTTACACTTCGCCACGTGACATTACCCTGTTGGACAGTTTTAATTTCAAATAGTATTCCAATCCAATTGACACTTGACAACAATGCAAGTGTCAAACAGGGTGTCAAAAATCAGTGTACAAATAGCAAAGTTGAATCGGTAAGAACCTTACAACATGTACACTATGGTGTACACTTAAGTTTACACTTTACCAACTATACACTTTAGTTTACAATTTTTAAATAGTTTACCCATCCAATTGACACTTGTCAACAATACAAGTGTCAAACATCATGTCAAAAATTAGTGTACAAATAGCAAAGTTTAATCGATAAGTACCTTTCTACTTGTATACCACGGTGTACACTTTAGTTTACACTTTACCACGTGACATTAACCTGTTGGGCAATTTAAATTTCAAATAGTTTTCCCACCCAATTGACATTTGACAACAATGCAAGTGTTAAACAACGTGTAGAAAATCAGTGTACAAATTGTAAAGTTCAATTGGTAAGGACCTTGCCTCATGTATACTATGGTGTACACTTTAGTTTACACTTTGCCACGTGACAATACCCTGTTAGACAGTTCAAATTTCAAACAATTTTCCCATCCAATTGACACTTGACAACAATGCAAGAGTTAAATAACATGTCGAAAATCAGTGTACGAATAGCAATGTTCAATCGGCAAGTATCTTTCTACTTATACACCATGGTATACACTTTAGTTTACACTGTGCCACGTGATAATACCCTGTTGGACAGTTTAAATTTTAAATAGTTTTCCCATCCAATTGACACTTGATGACAATACAAATCTCAAATAACGTGTCAAAAATCAGTGTACAAATAACAAAGTTCAATCGGTAAGAACGTTGCAACATGTACACTATGGTGTACACTTTAATTTACACTTTGCCACCTGTACACCGTAGTTTACACTTTTCAAACAGTTTTCCCATCCAATTGACACTTGTCAACATTGTAAGTGTCAAACAACATGTCAAAAATCAGTGTACAAATAGTAAAGTTCAATCAGTTCCTTTCTATTTGTACACCACAGTGTACACTTTAGTTTACACTTTGCCATGTGACATTTCGCTGTCGGACAGTTTAAATTTGAAATAGTTTTCCCTTCCAAATTACACCTGTCAATAATGTAAGTTTCAAACAACGTGTCAAAAATCTTTGTACAAATAGCAAAGTTCAAGAGGTAAGAACTTTGCTACATGTACACTATGGCATACACTTTAGTTTGCACTTTGCCACGTGTCATTACTGTATTGAACAGTTTAAATTTCAAATAGTTTTCCCATCTAATTTACACTTGACAACAATTAAAGTGTCAAACAATGTGTCAAAAATCAGCGTACAAATAGCAAAGTTCAACTGGTAAGGACCTTGTCACTTGTACACCACGGTGTACACTTTAGTTTACACTTTGCCATGTGACATTACCCTGTTGGACAGTTTAAATTTCAAAAAGTTTTCCCATCCAATTGACACTTGACAACAATACGAGTGTCAAACAACGTGTCGAAAATTAGTGTATAAATTGTAAAGTTCAATCTGTAAGGATCTTACCTCATGTACACTATGGTATACAGTTTAGTTTACACTTTGCCACGTGTCATTACTCTATTGGACAGTTTAAATTTCAAAGAATTTTCCCATCAAATTAACAGTTGACAACAATAAAACTATAAAACAACAGGTCAAAAATTGGTGTACAAATAGCAAAGTTCAATCGGTAAGAACCTTGCAACATGTAAACTAGGGTGTACACTTTAGTTTGTACTTGTGTACAGTCTAGTTTACACTTTTCAAATAGCTTTCCAATCCAATTGACACTTGTAAACAATGCACGTTTCAAACAATGTGTCTAAAATCAGTGTACAAATAGCAAAGTTCAATCGGTGATACCTTTCTACTTGTACAACACAGTGTACACTTTAGTTTACACTTCGTCACGTGACATTACCCTATTGGACAGTTTAAATTTCAAATAGTTTTCCAATCCATTTGACACTTGATAACAATGCAAGTACCAAACAACGTGCCAAAAATCAGTGTACAAATAGCAAAGTTCAATCTGTAAGAACCTTGCAACATGTACACTATGGTGTACACTTTAGTTTGCACTTTGCCATGTGTACACTCTAGTTTACACTTTTCAAACAGTTTTTCCATCCAATTGACACTTGTAAATAATGCAAGTGTCAAACAATTTGTCAAAAATCAGTGTACAAATAGCAAAGTTCAATCGGTAAGTACCTTTCTACTTTTACACCACGGTTTATACTTTAGTTTACACTTCGTCACGTGAGATTACCCTGTTGGATAGTTTAAATTTCAAATAGTTTTCCAATCCATTTGACACTTGACAACAATACAAGTATCAAACAACGTGTCAAAAATCAGTGTATAAATAGCAAAGTTCAATCGGTAAGAACCTTGCAACATGTACACTATGGTGTACACTTTATTTTACACATCTCCACGTATACACTTTAGCTTGAAATTTTCAAGAAGTTTTCCCATCCAATTGACACTTGACAACAATGCAAGTGCCAAACAACGTGTCAAAAATCAGTGTACCCTTGCAACATGTTCACTGTGGTGTACACTTTAGTTTGCACTTTGCCACGTGTACACTCTAGTTTACACTTTTCAAACAGTTTTCCCATCCAATTGACACTTGTAAACAATGCAAGTGTCAAACAACATGTCGAAAATTAGTGTACAAATAGCAAAGTTCAATCGGTAAGTACCTTTCTACTTGTACACCACGGTGGACACTTTAGTTTACACTTCGCCACGTGACATTACCCTGTTGGACAGTTTCAATTTCAAGTAGTTTTCCCATCAAATTGACACTTGACAACAATGCAAGTGTCAAACAACGTGTCAAAAATCAGTGTACAAATAGCAAAGTTAAATCTGTAAGAACCTTGCAACATGTACACTATGGTCTACACTTTAGTTTACACTTTGCCACCTGTACACTTTAGTTTACAATTCTCAAATAGTTTACCCATCCAATTGACACTTGTCAACAATGCAGGTGTCAAACAACGTGTCAAAAATAAGTGTACAAATAGCAAAGTTCAATCGATAAGTACCTTTCTACTTGTACACCACGGTGTACACTTTAGTTTACACTTTGCCACCTGATATTACCCTGTTGGATAGTTTAAATTTCAAATAGTTTTTTCGTCCAATTGACACTTGACAACAATGGAAGTGTCAAACAACGTGTGGAAAATCAGTGTACAAATTGTAAAGTTCAATTGGTAAGGACCTTGCCTCATGTATACTATGGTGTACACTTTAGTTTACACTTTGCCACCTAACAATACCCTGTTGGACAGTTTAAATTTAAAATAATTTTTCCATCCAATTGACACTTGACAACAATTCAAGAGTCAAACAACGTGTCGAAAATCAGTGTACGAATAGCAATGTTCAATTGGCAAGTACCTTTCTACTTATACACCACGGTGTACAGTTTAGTTTACACTTCACCACGTGACATTACCCTGTTGGATAGTTTAAATTTCAAATAGTTTTCTCATCCAATTGAAACTTGATGACAATGCAAGTGCCAAACAAAGAGCAAAGTTCAATCGGTAAAAACCTTACAACATGTACAATATGGTGTACACTTTGCCCCGTGTACACTTCAGTTTACACTTTCCAAACAGTTTTCCCATCCAATTTACACTTGTCAACAATGCAAGTGTCAAACAACGTATCAAAAATTAGTGTACAAATAGCAAAGTTCAATCGGTAAAGACCTTTCTACTTGCACACCATAGTGTACACTTTAGTTTACACCTTGCTAGGCGACATTACCCTATTGGACAGTTTAAATTTCAAATAATATTCCCATCCAATTGACACTTGACAACAATGCAAGTGTCGAACAACATGCTGAAAATCTGTGTACAAATTGTAAAGTTCAATCGGTAAAGACCTTGTCTCATGTACAGTATGGTGTACACTTTAGTTTACACTTTGCAAAGTGACATTGCCCTGCTGGAGTGTTTAAATTCCAAACATTTTTCCCATCCAATTGGCACTTCACAATAATGCAAGAGTCAAACAGCGTGTCGAAAATCAGTGTGGAAATAGCAATGTCAACCGGCAAGTACACTTCTATTTATACACCACGGTGTATACTTTAGTTTACACTTTGCCACGTGACATAACCCTGTTAGATAGTTTAAATTTCAAATAGTTTTCCCAACTAATTGACACTTGACAACATTGCAAGTGTCAAACAACGTGTCAAAAATCAGTGTACAAATAGCAAATTTCAATCGGTAAGAACCTTGCAACATGTACAATATGATGTACACTTTAGTTAACACTTTACCACCTATACACTCTAGTTTACCCTTTTCAAATAGTTTTCTCATCCAATTTACACTTGTCAAAAGTGTAAGTGTCAAACAACGTGTCAAAAATCAGTGTACAAATAGCAAAGTTCAATCGGTAAGAACCTTTCTACTTGCACACCACAGCGTACACTTTACTTTACACTTTTCCACGTGACATTACCCTGTTGGACAGTTTAAATTTTAAATAATTTTTCCATCCAATTGACACTTGTCAACAATGCAAGTGTCAAACAACATGTCAAAAATATGGATACAAATAGCAAAGTTCAATCGGTAGGAACCTTTTGTACACTATGGTTTACACTTTAGTTTACTTTTTGCCACGTGACATTACCCTGTTGGGTGGTTTAAATTTCAAATAGTTTTCCCATCCGGTTAACACTTGACAATAATGCAAGTGTCAAACAATGTGTCAAAAATCAGTGTACAAATAGCAAAGTTCAATCGGTAAGAACCTTGCTACATGTACACGATGGTGTACACTTTAGTTTACACTTTGCCACGTGACATTACACTATTGGACAGTTTAAATTTCAATTAGATTTTTCTTCCAATTAACACTTGACAACAATGCAAGTGTCAAACAACGTGTCAAAAATCAGTGTACAAATAGCAAAGTCTAATCGGCAAGAACCTTGCAACATGTACACTATGGTGTAAACTTTAGTTTACACCTTGCGACGTGACATTACCAAATTGGACAGTTTAAATTTTAAACAATCTTTCCATCCAATTGACACTTAACAACAATGCAAGTGTCGAACAAAATGTTAAAAATCAGTGGACAACTAGCAAATTTCAATCGGTAAGAACCTTGCGACATGTACACTATGGTGTACACTTTAGTTTACACTTTGCCATGTGTCATTACTCTTTTGGGCAGTTTAAATTTCAAATAGTTTACCCATCCAATTGACGCTTGTCAACATTGCAAGTGTCAAACAACTTGTCAAAAATCAGTGTAGAAACAGCAAAGTTCAATCAGTAAGGACCTTTCTATGACAGTTAGAAATAGCAAAGTTCAATTGGTAAGGACCTTTCTACTTGTACACCACAGTGTACACTTTAGTTTACACTTTGCCACGTGACAGTACCTTGTTCGATAGTTTAAATTTCAAATAGTTTTTCCCATCCAATTGACACTTGACAACCTTGCAAGTGTCAAACAACGTGTCGAAAATTAGTGTACAAATAGCAAATTTCAATCGATAAGAACCTTACGACATATACACTATGGTGTACACTTTAGTTTGCACATTGCCATGTGACATTACACTATTGAACAGTTTAAATTTCAAACCATTTTCCCATCCAATTGACACTTGACAACAATGCAAGTGTCAAACAACGTGTCGAACATCAGAGTACCAATAGTAATGTTCAATCGGTAAAGACCTTGCTACATGTACACTACCGTATACACTTACACTTTGCCACGTGACATTACTCTATTGGACGGTTTGAATTTCAAACAGTTTTCCCATCCATTTAACACTTGACAAGAATGCATGTTTCAAAAAACATGTTAAAATCAATGTAAAAATAGCAAAGTTTAATCGGTAAGGACCTTGCTAGTTGTACACTATGGTGTACACTTTAGTCTACACTTTGCCACGTGACATTACCATGTTGGATAGTATAAATCTCAAACAGTTTTCTAATCTAATTGATACTTGACAATAATGCAAGTGTCAAATAACGAGTCAAAAATCAGTGTACAAATAGCAGAGTTCAATCGGCAAGAACCTTGCGATATGTACACTGTGGTTCACACCTTAGTTTACACTTTGCCATGTGTTACTACCCAATTGGAAAGTTTAAATTTCAAATTGACCCTTGATAATAGTGCAAGTGTCAAACAACATATCAAAAATCAGTATACAAATAGCAAAGTTCAATCGGTAAAGACCTTGCTACATGTACACTATGGTGTACACTTTAGTTTACACTTTGTCACGTGACATTGCCCTATTGGACGGTTTAAATTTCAAATAGTTTTCCTGTCCAATTCACACTTGACAACAATGCAAGTGTCAAACAACATGTCAAAAATCATCGTACAAATATCATAGTTCAATCGGTAAGAGCCTTGCTACATGTACACTATGGTGTACACTTTCGTTTACACTTTGCCACGTGACATTAACCTGTTGGACAGTTTAAATTTCAATCAATTTTTTCATCCAATTGACACTTGACAACAGTGCAAGTGTAAAACGTGTCAAAAATCTGTGTACAAATAGCAGATTTTCCATCCTATTAACAGTTGACAACAATGCAAGTGTCAAATAACGTGCCCAAAATCAGTTTACAAATAGAAAAATTCAATCGGTATGGAACATGCTACATGTACACTATAGTGTACACTTTAGTTTACACTTTGTCACGAGACATTACCATGTTGGACAGTTTAAATTTCAAACAGTTTTTCCATCCTATTGACACTTGACAACAATACAAGTGTCAAACAACGTGTCAAAAATCATTGTACAAATAGCGAAGATCAATCGATAAGAACCTTGCCACATGTACACTATGGTGTACAGTTTAGTTTACACTTTGCCACGTGACATTATAACGTTGGATAGTTTAAATTTCAAACAACTTTATGATCCAATTGACACTTGACAACAATGCAAGTGTCAAAAAAGTATCAAAAATCAGTTAAGTAGCAAAGTTCAATCGTTAAAGACCTTGCGGCATGTGCACTATGTTGTACACTTTAGCTTAGACTTACCCACGTGACATTGCCCTATTGGACAGTTTAAATTTCAAATGGTTTTCTATCCTATTGACACTTTACAACAATGCAAATGTTAAACAACGTGTCAAAAATCAGTGTACAAATACCAAATATTAATCGGTAAGAACTTGGCGACATGTACACTATGGTGAACACTTTAGTTTACACTTTCCCACATGTCATTATCCTATTGGACAATTTAAATTTCAAACAGTTTTCTAATCCAATTGACAACAATGCAAGTGTGAAACAACGTGTCAAAATCAGTGTACAAATAGCAAAGGTCAATCGGTACGAACCTTGCTACGAGTGCACTATGGTGTACACTTTAGTTTACACTTTGTCACGTGACATTACTCTATTGGATAGTTTAAATTTCAAATCATTTTCCAATCCAACTGACACTTGGCAACAATGGAAGGGTCAAACAACATGTCAAAATCAGTGTACAATTAGTAAAGTTCAATTGGCAAGGACCTTGCCACACGTACACTATGGTGCAGACATTAGTTTGCACTTTGCCTAGTGACATTATCCTATTTGATAGTTTTAATTTCAAACAGTTTTCTCATCCAATTGACACTCGACAACAATGCAAGTGTCAGACAACGTGTTGAAAATTAGTGTACAAATAGAAAAGTTCAATCGGTATGGACCTTGTTAAATGTACACCATGGTGTACACTTTAGTTTACACTTTACCACATGACATTACGCTGTTGGACAGTTTAAATTTCAAACTATTTTTCCATCCAATTGGCACTTGTCAATTATGCAAGTGTCAAACAACTTGTCAAAAATCTGTGGAACCTTGCTACATGTACACTATGGTGTACACTTTTGTTTACACTTTACCTCGTGACATTACCCTGCTGGACAGTTTAAATTTTAAACAGTTTTCCCACCAAATTTACACTTGATAACAATGCAAGTTTCAAACAACGTGTTGAAAATCAGTGTACAAATAGCAAAGTTCAATTGGTAAGGACCTTGCCACATGTACACCATGGTGTATACTTTAGTTTACACTTTACCATGTGACATTACATGGTTGGACAATTTAAATTTCAAACTGACACTTGACAATAATACAAGTGTCAAACAATGTGTCAAAAATCAGTGTACAAAAAGCAAAGATCATTCGGTAAGAACCTTGCGACATATACACTACGGTGAACACTTTAGTTTACTTATTGTCACGTGTCATTACCCTATTGGATAGTTTACATTTCAAACAGCTTTCCCATCCAATTGAAACTTGACAACAATGTAAGTGTCAAACAACGTGTACAAAATCAGTGTACAAATAACAAAGTTCAACAGGTAAGGACCTTTCCACATGTACACTATGGTGTACACTTTGGTTTACACTTTGCCACATGACGTTACCCTGTTGGATAGTTTAAATTTCAAATAGTTTTCCAACCCATTTAACACTTGACAACAATGAAAGTGTCAAACAACATGTCAAAAATCAATGTACAAATAGTAAAGATCAATCGGTAAGAACCCTGCGACATATACACTATGGTGAACACTTTAGTTTACTCTTTGTCACATGTCATTACCCTATTGGATAGTTTAAATTTCAAATAGTTTTCCCATCCAAATGACACTTGACAACAATTCAAGTGTGAAATATTGTGTTAAAAATCAGTGTACAAATAGTAAAGTTCAATCGGTAAGAACCTTGCTACATGTACACTATGGCGTACACTTTAATTTACACTCTGCCACGTGACATTTCTCTATTGGACAGTTTAAATTTCAAACAGTTTTCCCATCCAATTGACACTTGACAACAATGCAAGTGTCAGACAACTTGTCGAAAATTAGTGTACAAATAGCAGTGTCCAACTGGTAAGGGGCTTGCCACATGTTCACAATGGTGTACACTTTAGTTTACACTTGGCCACGTGACATTACTTTGTTGGACAGATTAAATTTCAAACAGCTTTCCCGCCCAATTGACACTTGACAACAATGCAAGTGTTAAACAACGTGTCGAAAATTAGTGTACAAATAGCAAAGATCAATCCGTAAGAACCTTGCGACATATACACTATGGTGAACAATTTAGTTTACTCTTTGTCACATGTCATTACCCTGATGGATAGTTTAAATTTCAAATAGTTTTCCCATCCAATCGACACTTGACAACAATGCAAGTGTGAAACAACGTGTCAGAAATCAGTGTACAAGTAGCAAAGTTCAATCGGTAAGAACCTTACTACATGTACACTTTGGCAAATACTTTAGTTTACACATTGCCACGTGACATTACTCTATTGGACAGTTTAAATTTCAAATAGTTTTCCCATCCAATTGACACTTGAGAACACTGCAAGTGTCAGCCAACGTGTCGAAAATCAGTGTACAAATAGCAAAGTTCAATAGGTAAGGACCTTGCCACATTTACGCTATGGTGTACACTTTAGTTTACACTTTACCTCGTGACATTACCCTATTGGATAGTTTAAATTTCAAACAGTTTTCTCACCTAATTGACACTGGACAACAATGCAAGTTTCAAACAACGTGTCGAAAATCATTGTACAAATAGCAAAGTTCAATCGGTTAGGACCTTGCTACATGTACACCATGGTGTACACTTTAGTTTACACTTTATCACGTAACATTACACGGTTGGACAATTTAAATTTCAAACAATTTTCCCATCCAATTGACGCTTGACAACATACAAGCACCAAACAACGTGTCAAAAATCAGCGTACAAAAAGCAAAGATCAATCGATAAGAACCTTGCGACATATACACTATGGTGAACACTTTAGTTTACTCTTTGTCACGTGTCATTACCCTATTGGATAGTTTAGATTTCAAACAGCTTTCCCATCCAATTGAAACTTGACAACAATGTAAGTGTCAAACAACGTGTACAAAATCAGTGTACAAATAGCAAAGCTCAACAGGTAAGGACCTTACTACATGTACACTATGGTGTATACTTTAGTTTACACTTTGCCACGTGACGTTACCCTGTTGGATAATTTAAATTTCAAATAGTTTTCCCACCAATTTGACACTTGACAACAATGAAAGTGTCAAACAACGTGTCAAAAATCATTGTACAAATAGCAAAGATCAATCGATAAGAACCCTGTGACATATACACTATTGTGAACACTTTAGTTTACTCTTTGTCACATGTCATTACCATGTTGAATAGTTTAAATTTCAAATAGTTTTCCCATCTAATTGACACTTGACAACAATTCAAGTGTGAAAGAATGTGTTAAAAATCAGTGTACAAATAGCAAAGTTCAATCAGTAAGAACCTTGCTACATGTAAACTATGGCGTACACTTTAGTTTACACTCTGCCACGTGACATTTCTCTATTAGACAGTTCAAATTTCAAACAGTTTTCCCATCCAATTGGCACTTGACAACAATGTAAGTGTCAGACAATGTGTCGAAAATTAGTGTAGAAATAGCAATGTCCAACTGGTAAGGAGCTTGCCACATGTTCACTATGGTGTACACTTTAGTTTACACTTGGCCATGTGACATTACCCTATTGGACAGATTAAATTTCAAACAGGTTTCCCATCTAATTGACACTTGATAACAATGCAAGTGCCAAACAACGTGTCGAAAATCAGTGTACAAATAGTAAAAATCAATCAGTAAGAACCTTGCGACATATATACTATGGTGAACAATTTAGTTTACTCTTTGTCACATGTCATTACCCTGATGGATAGTTTAAATTTCAAATAGTTTTCCCATCCAATTGACACTTGACAACAATGCAAGTGTGAAACAATGTGTCAAAAATCAGTTTACAAATAGCAAAGTTCAATTGGTAAGAACCTTGTTATATGTACACTATGTTGTATGCTTTAGTTTACACTCTGTCCCGTGACATTACTCTATTGGACAGTTTAAATTTCAAACAGTTTTCCCATTCAATTGATACTTGACAACAATACAAGTGTCAGACAATGTGTCAAAAGTCAGTGTACAAATAGCAAAGTCCAACTGGTAAGGACCTTGCCACATGTTCACTATGGTGTATACTTTAGTTTACACTTTGCCACATGACATTACCCTATTGGACAGTTTAAATTTCAAATAGCTTTCCCACCCAATTGACACTTGACAACAATGTAAGTGTCAAAAACGTGTCAAAAATCAGTGTACAAATAGCAAAGATCAATCGGTAAGAACCTTGTGACATATACACTACGGTGAACAATTTAGTTTACTCTTTGTCACATGCCATTACCCTGTTCGATAGTTTAAATTTTAAATAGATTTCTCATCCAATCGACACTTGACAACAATGCATGTGTGAAGCAACTTGTCAAAAATCAGTGTACAAATAGCAAAGTACAATTGGTAAGAACCTTGCTACATGTACAGTATGGCATACACTTTAGTTTACCCTTTGCCACGTGACATTACTCTATTGAACAGTTTAAATTTCAAATAGTTTTCCCATCTAATTGACACTTGACAATAATGCAATTGTCAGACAACGTGTCGAAAATCAGTGAACAAATAGTAAAGTTCAATAGGTAAGGACCTTGCCACATGTACGTTGTGGTGTACACTTTAGTTTACACTTTGCCTCGGGACATTACCCTACTGGACAGTTTAAATTTCAAATAGTTATCCCATCCAAATGACACTTGACAACAACGCAAGTGTCAAACAATGTGTCAAAAATCTATGTACAAATAGCATAGTCCAATAGGTAAGGACCTTGCCACATGTACACTATGGTGTACACTTTAGTTTACACTTTACCTCGTGATATTACAATGTTGGACAGTTTTAATTTCAAAATGTTTTCCCATCCAAGTGACACTTGACAACAATGCAAGTTTCAAACAACGTGTCGAAAATTAGTGTACAAATAGTGAAGTTCAATCGGTAAGGTCCTTGCTACATGTACACCATGGTGTACACTCTAGTTTACACTTTGCCACGTGACATTACTCTATTGGACAGTTTAAATTTCAAATAGTTTTTCCATCCAATTGACACTTGACAACAATGCAAGTGTTAGACAACGTGTCGAAAATCACTGTACAAATAGCAAAGTCCAACTGGTAAGGACCTTGCCACATGTTCAGTATGGTGTACGCTTTAGTTTACACTTTGTCATATGACATTACCCTATTGGACAGTTTAAATTTCAAACAACTTTCCCACCCAATTAACACTTGACAACAATGCAAGTGTCAAACAACGTGTCAAAAATCAATTTACAAATAGCAAAGAGCAATCGGTAACGACCTTGCGACATATACACTATGGTGAACACTTTAGTTTACTTGTTGTCACATGTCATTACCCTGTTCAATAGTTTAAATTTGAAATAGCTTTCTCATCCAATCGACACTTGACAACAATGCAAGTTTGGAATAACGTGTTAAAAATTAGTGTACAAATAGCAAAGTTCGATCGGTAAGAACCTTGCTGCTTGTACACGATGGCGTACAATTTAGGTTACACTTTACCACGTGACATTACTCTAATGGACAGTTTAAATTTCAAATAGTTCTCCCATCCAATTGACACTTGACAACAATGCAAGTGTCAGACGACGTGTCGAAAATCAGTGTACAAGTAGCAAAGTTCAATAGGTAAGGACCTTGCCACATGTACGCTATGGTGTACACTTTAGTTTACACTTTACCTCGTGAGATTACCATGTTGGATAATTTAAATTTCAAATAGTTTTCCAATCCAATTGACAGTTGACAACAATGCAAGTGTCAGACAACGTGATGAAAATCAATGTACAAATAGTAAAGTTCAACAGGTAAAGACATTGCCACATGTACACGATGGTGTACACTTTAGTTTACACTTTGCCACATGACATTATCTTGTTGAACAGTTTAAATTTCAAACAGTTTTCCCACCCAATTGACACTTGACAACAATGCAAGTGTCAAACAAAGTGTACGTCTCAAAAATCAGTGTACAAATAGCAAATTTCAATTAGTAAGAACCTTGCTACATGTATCAAACTGTTTTCCCAGGTCATTGACACTTGACAACAATGCAAGTGTCAAACAACATGCTAAAAATCAGTGTTCAAATAGCAAAGTTCAATCGGTGAGGACCTTGCTACATGTACACCATGGTGTACTCATTAGTTCACACTTTGCCATGTGACATTACACTGCTGGACAGTTTAAATTTAAAAAAACTTTCCCATCCAACTGACACCTGACAACAATGTAAATGTTAAACGTGTCAAAAATCAGTGTACAAATAGCAAAGTTCAATCGGTAAGAACCTTGCTACATGCACACTATGGTGTACACTTTGGTTTACACTTTGCGACATGACATTACTCAATTGGACAATTTAAATTTCAAATAGTTTTCTCATCCAATTGACACTTGACAACAATGAAAGTGTCAAATAACATGTCAAGAATCAAGGTACAAATAGCAAAGTTCAACAGGTAAGGACCTTACCACATGTACAATATGGTGAACACTTTACTTTACACTTTGCCACATGACATTACCCTATTGGACAGTTTAAATTTCAAATAGTTTTTCCACCCAATTGACACTTGGCAACAATGCAAGTGTCAAACAACGTGTCAAAAATCAGTGTACAAATAGCAAAGATCAATCGGTAAGAACCTTGCGACATATACACTATGGTGAACACTTTAGTTTACTCTTTGTCACATGTCGTTACCCTGTTGGATAATTTAAATTTCAAACAGTTTTTCCATCCAATTGACAGTTGACAACAATGCAGTGTTAAACAACGTGTCAAAATTCAGTGTACAAATAACAAAGATCAATCGGTTAGAACCTTGTGACATGTACACTATGGTGAACACATTAGTTTACACTTTGCCACGGGTCATTACATTGTTGGACAGTTTAATTTTCAAATAGTTTTCCCATCCAATTGACACTAGACAACAATACAAATGTGAAACAACGTATTTAAAATCAGTGTACAAATAGCAAAGATCAATCGGTAAGAACCTAGCTACTTGTACACTATGGTGTACACTTTCGATTACAGTTTGCCTCATGATATTATCTTGTTGGATAGTTTTAATTTCAAATAGTTTACCCATCCAATTGACACTTGTCAACAAAGCAAGTTTCAAACAACTTGTCAAAAATGAACTTACAAATAGCAAAGTTCAATCGGTAAGGACCTTTCTAGTTGTACACCACAGTGTAGACTTTAGTTTACAATTTGCCACGTGACATTACCCTGTTCGACATTTTAATTTTCAAATAGTTTTCCCATCTAATTGACACTTGACAACCATGCGAATGTCAAACAACATCTCGAAAATCAGCGTACAAATTGTAAAATTCAATCGGTAAGGACCTTGCCTTATGTACACTATGGTGTACACTTTAGTTTACATTTTGCCATGTGACAATACCCTGCTGGACAGTTTACATTTCAAACAATTTTTCCATCCAATTGACACTTGACAACAATGCAAGTGTCAAACAACGTGTCAAAAATTAGTGTACGAATAGCAATGTTCAATCGGTAAGTACCTTTCTACTTGTACACCACGGTGTACACTTTAGTTTACACTTTACCATGTGACATTACCCTGTTGGACAGTTTAAATTTCAAATTGTTTTCCCATCCAATTGACTCTTGACAACAATGCAAGTGTTAAACAACGTGTCAAAAATTAGTGTACAAATAGCAGAGTTCAATCGGTAAAAATCTTGCAATATATACACTATGGTGTACACCTTAGTTTACACTGTGTCACGTGTACACTCTAGTTTACACTTTTCAAATAGTTTTCACATCCAATTGACACTTGTAAACATTGCAAGTGTCAAACAACATGTCGAAAATCAATGTATAAATAGTAAAGTTCAATTGGTAATACCTTTCCACTTGTGCACCATGGTGTGCACTTTAATTTACACTTTGCCACGAGACATTACCCTTTTGGACAGTTTTTTCCCATCCAATTTACACTTGACAACAATGTAAGTGTCGAACAATGTGTCAAAAGTAAGTGTACAAATAGCAATGTTCAATCGATAAGAACCTTGCAACATATAAACTTTAGTTTATACCTTGCCTCGTGTACACTTTAGTTTACACTTTTCAAACAATTTTCCCATCGAATTGACACTTGTCAATAATGCAAGTGTCAAACAACGTGTCAAAAATCAGTGTACAAATAGCAAAGTTCAATTGGTAAGGACCTTTCTACTTGTACACCGTAGTGTACACTTTAGTTTACACTTTGCCACATGACATTACCTTGTTCGACATTTTAATTTTCAAATAGTTTTCCCATCCAATTGACACTTGACAACCATGCGAGTGTTAAACAATGTGTCGAAAAATAGTGTACAATTTGTAAAGTTCAATCGGTAAGGACTTTGCCTTATGTACACTATGGTTTACACTTTAGTTTACAATTTGCCACGTGACAATACCCTGTCGGACAGTTTAAATTGCAAATAGTTTTCCATCCAATTGACACTTGACAAAAATGCAAGAGTCAAAAAACGTGTCGAAAATCAGTGTACAAATAGCAACGTTCAATCAGTAAGTACCTTTCTACTTGTACACCACGGTGTACACTTTAGTTTACACTTCACCACTTGACATTACCCTGTTGGATAGTTTAAATTTCAAATAGTTTTCCCATCCGATTGACTCTTGACAACAATGCAAGTGTCAAACAACATGTCAAAAATCAGTGTAAAAATAGCAAAGTTCAATCGATAAAAACCTTGCAATATGTACACTACGGTGTACACCTTAGTTTACACTTTGTCACGTGCACACTCTAGTTTACACTTTTCAAATTGTTTTCCCATCCAATTGACACTTGTAAACAATACAAGTGTCAAACAATGTGTCGAAAATCAGTGTACAAATAGTAAAGTTCAATCGGTAAATACCTTTCTACTTGTACACCACGGTGTGCACTTTAGTTTACACTTCGCCACGTGACATTACCCTATTATGCAGTTTAAATTTCAATTAGTTTTCCCATCCAATTGACACTTGACAACAATGTAAGTGTCAAACAACGTGTCAAAAGTCAGTGTACAAATAGCGATGTTCAATTAGTAAGTATCTTGCAACATGTACACTTTAGATTATACTTTGCCTCGTGTGCACTTTAATTTACACTTTTCAAATAGTTTTCCCATCCAATTAACACTTGTCAACAATTCAAGTGCCAAACAACGTGTTAAAAATCAGTGTACAAATAGTAAAGTTCAATCGGTAAGGACCTTTTTCCTTGTACACCGCAGTGTACACTTTACTTTACACTTTGCCACGAGACATTAAGCTAATGGACAGCTTAAATTTCAATTAGTTTTCCCATCCAATTAACAATTGACAACAATGCAAGTGTCAAACAACGTGTTGAAAAATAGTGTACAAATTGTAAAGTTCAATCGGTAAGGACCTTGCCTCATGTACACTATGGTGTACACTTTAGTTTACACTTTGCCAAGTGACAATACCTTGTTGGACAGTTTAAATTTCAAATAGTTTTCCCATTTAATTGACACTTGACAACAATGCAAGAGTCAACCAATGTGTCAAAAATCAGTGTACAAATAGCAATGTTCGATCGGCAAGTACCTTTCTACTTATACACGTCGGTGTACACTTTAGTTTACACTTTGCCATGTGTCATTACCTTGTTGGATAATTTAAATAGTTTTCCCATCCAATTTTCACTTGACTACAATACAAGTGTCAAAAATTAGTGTACAAATAATAAAGTTCAATCGGTAAGAACCTTGCAACATGTACACTGTGGTGTACACTTTAGTTTACAGTTTGCCACATGTACATTCTAGTTTACACTTTTCAAATAGTTTTCCCATCCAATTGACACTTGTAAACAATGCAAGTGTCGAACAACGTGTCAAAAATCAGTGTATAAATAGTAAAGTTCAATCGTAAATACCTTTCTACTTGTACACCACAGTGTGCACTTTAGTTTACACTTTGCCACGTGACATTACCCTATTATACAATTTAAATTTCAAATAGTTTTCCCATCCAATTGACACTTGACAACAATGTAAGTGTCAAACAACGTGTCAAAAATCAGTGTACAAATAGCAATGTTCAATCGGTAAGAACCTTGCAACATGTATACTTTAGATTATACTTTGCCTCGTGTACACTTTAATTTACACTTTTCAAATAATTTTCCCATCCAATTGACACTTGTCAACAATGCAAGTGCCAAACAACGTGTCAAAAATCAGTGTACAAATAGCAAAGTTCAATCGGTAAGGACCTTTTTCCTTGTACACCACAGTGTACACTTTAGTTTACACTTTGCCACGTGACATTACGCTAATGGATAGCTTAAATTTCAAATAGTTTCCCATCCAATTGACAATTGACAACAATGCAAGTGTCAAACAACGTGTTGAAAATCAGTGTACAAATTGTAAAGTTCAATCGGTAAGGACCTTGCCTCATGTACACTATGGTGTACACTTTAGTTTACACTTTGCCAAGTGACAATACCTCGTTGGACAGATTAAATTTCAAACAGTTTTCCCATCCAATTGACACTTGACAACAATGCAAGAGTCAACCAACGTGTCGAAAATCAGTGTACAAATAGCAATGTTCAATCGGCAAGTAC
This sequence comes from Olea europaea var. sylvestris, assembly GCF_002742605.1. Lineage (NCBI taxonomy): Eukaryota > Viridiplantae > Streptophyta > Magnoliopsida > Lamiales > Oleaceae > Olea > Olea europaea. Next base: position 70,177 of record NW_019236818.1, read on the forward strand.
CTTTCTACTTATACACCACGGTGTACACCTTAGTTTAAACTTTGCCATGTGTCATTACCTCATTGGATAATTTAAATTTCAAATAGGTTTCCCATCCAATTGTCACTTGACTACAATACAAGTGTCAAAAATCATTGTACAAATAGTAAAGTTCAATTGGTAAGAACCTTGCAACATGCACACTGTGGTGTACACTTTAGTTTACACTTTCCCACATGTACATTCTAGTTTACACTTTTCAAATAGTTTTCCCATCCAATTGACACTTGTCAACAATGCAAGTTTCAAACAACTTGTCAAAAATCAGTGTAAAAAAAGCAAAGTTCAATCGGTAAGGACCTTTCTCCTTGTACACCACAGTGTACACCTTAGTTCACACTTTGCCATGTGAGATTACCTTGTTAGGCTGTTTAAATTTCAAATAGATTTCCCATGCAATCGACACTTGTCAACAATGCAAGTGTGAGACAGCGTGTCAAAATCAATGTACAAATAGCAAAGTTCAATCGGTAAGAAACTTGCTACATGTACACTATGGTGTACACTTTAGTTTACACTTTGCCAGGTGACATTACCATGTTGGACTGTTTAAATTTCAAATAGCTTTCCCATCCAATTGACACTTGACAAAAAAATAATAGTCAAACAATGTGTCAAAAATCAGTGTACAAATAGCAATGTTCAATCGGCAAGTACTTTTTTACTTATACACCACGGTGCACACTTTAGTTTACACTTTGCCACGTGTCATTACCTTGTTGGATAATTTAAATTTCAAATAGTTTTTCCTTCCAATTGTCACTTGACTACAATGCAAGTGTTAAACAATGTGTCAAAAATCAGTGTACAATAAGTAAAGTTCAGTCAGTAAGAACCTTGCAACGTGTACACTGTGGTGTACACTTTAGTTTACACTTTGCCACATGTACACTCTATTTTACACTTTTCAAATAGTTTTCCCATCCAATTAACACTTGTCAACAATGCAAGTGCCAAACAACTGATCAAAACTCAGTGTACAAATAGCAAAGTTCAATCGGTAAAAACCTTGCTATATGTACACAATGGTGTACACTTTAGTTTACACTTTGCCATGTAACATTACCCTATTGGACGGTTTAAATTTCAAATAGCTTTCCCATCCAATTGATACTTAAAAACAATGTAAGAGTGAAACAACGTGACGAAAATCCGTGTACAAATAGAAATGTTCAATCGGCAAGTACCTTTCTACTTACACACCACAGTGTACACTTTAGTTTACACTTTGCCATGTGAAATTACCCTGTTCGATAGTTTAAATTTCAAATAGTTTTCCCATCCAATTGACACTTGACAACAATGCAAGTGTCAAACAATGTGTCAAAAGGCAATGTACAAATAGCAATGTTCAATCGGTAAGAACCTTGCAACATGTACACTTTAGTTTATACTTTGCCTCGTGTGCACTTTAATTTACACTTTTCAAATAGTTTTCCCATCCAATAGACACTTATCAACAATGCAAGTGTCAAACAACGTGTCAAAAATCGGTGTACAAATAGCAAAGTTCAATCGATAAGGACCTTTCTACTTGTACACCACAGTGTACACTTTAGTTTATACTTTGCCACGTGATATTACCCTAATGGACAGCTTAAATTTCAAATAGTTTTCACATCTAGTTGACAATTGACAACAATGCAAGTGTCAAGCAACGTGTTGAAAATCAATGTACAAATTGTAAAGTTCAATCGGTAAGGACCTTGCCTCATGTAAACTACGGTGTACACTTTAATTTACACTTTGCCAAGTGACAATACCTTGTTGGACAGTTTAAATTTCAAATAGTTTTTCCATCCAATTGACACTTGACAATAATGCAAGAGTCAAACAACGTGTCAAAAATCAGTGTACAAATAGGAAAGTTCATTCAGCAAGAACCTTGCTACATGTACACTATGCCGCACACTTTAGTTTACACTTTGCCATGTGACATTACCCTGTTGGACATTTAAATTTCAATCAGATTTTTCTTCCAATTGACACTTGACAACAATGCAAGTGTCAAACAACGTGTCAAAAATTAGTGTACAAATAGCAATGTCCAATCGTTATGAACCTGACATTACCCTGTTGGACAGTACAAATCTCAAACAGTTCTCCCATCCAACAGACAGTTGACAACAATGCAAGTGCCAAATAACGAGTCAAAAATCAGTGTATAAATAGCAAAGTTCAATCGGCAAGAACCTTGCGATATGTACACTATGGTTTACACTTTAGTTTACACTTTGCCACGTGTTATTACCCTATCGGACACTTTAAATTTCAAACAATTTTTTCATACAATTGACACTGGACAACAGTGCAAGTGTCACACAACTTATCAAAAATCAGTGTACAAATAGCAAAAGTTCATTCGGTAAGGACCTTTCTACTTGTACACAACAAGGTACACTTTAGTTTACACTTTGCCACGTGATATTACCATGTTCGACAGTTTAAATTTCAAATAGCTTTCCCCTTCAATTGACACTTGACAACCATGCAAGTGTCAAAAAACATGCCGAAAATCAGTGTACAAATTGTAAAGTTCAATCGGTAAGGAATTTGCTACATGTACACTATGGTGTACACTTTAGTTTACACTTTGCCATGTGACATTACCCTATTCGATGGTTTAAATTTCAAACAATTTTCTCATCCAATTGATACTTGACAACAATGCAAGTGTCAAACAACGTGTCAAAAATTAGTGTACAAATAACATAGTTCAGTCGGTAAGAAACTTGCTACAAGTACACTATGGTGTACACTTTCATTTACACTTCGCCACGTGACTTTACCTTGTTGGACAATTTAAATTTCAATCAGTTTTTTCATCCAATTGAAACTTGACAACAATGCAAGTGTCAAACAACGTGCAAAAAACCAGTTTATAAATAGCAAAATTCAATTGGTATGGACCTTGCTACATGTACACTATGGTGTACTCTTTAGTTTACACTTTCACACGAGACATTACTATGTTGGACCATTTAAATTTCAAGCAATTTTTCCTTGCTATTGACACTTGATAGCAATACAAGTGTCAAACAACGTGTGAAAACTCATTGTACAAATAGCAAAGATCAATCGGTAAGAACCTTGCGACATGTACACTATGGTGTACACTTTAGTTTACGCTTTCCCACATGATATTACCCTGTTGGGCAGTTTAAATTTGAAACAAATTTTTGATCCAATTGACACTTGACAACAATGAAAGTGTCAAAAAACGTATCAAAAATCAGTTAAGTCATAAAGTTCAATCGTTAAGGACTGTGCGACATGTACACTATGGTGTACATTTTAGTTTACACTTTGCCACGTGACATTGCCCTATTGGACAGTTTAAATTTTAAATAGTTTTTCCATCCAATTGACACTTGACAATAATGCCAGTGTTAAACAACGTGTCAAAAATTAGTGTACAAATAGCAAAGATCAATTAGAAAGAACCTGACGACATGTTCACTATGGTTAACACTTTAGTCTACACTTTCCCACATGTCATTATCCTATTGGACAGTTTAAATTTCAAATAGTTTTCCTACCCAATTGACACTTGACAACAATGCAAGTGTGAAACAACGTATCAAAATCAGTGTACAAATAGCAAAGGTCAATCGGTAAGAACCTTGCTACATGTACACTGTGGTGTACACTTTAGTTTACACTTTGCCACGTGGCGTTACTCTATTGGACAGTTTAAATTTCAAATAGTTTTCCTATCCAATTGACAGTTGAAAACAATGTAAGGGTCAAACAACGTGTCAAAAATTAGTGTACAAATAGCAAAGATCAATTGGTAAGAACCTGACGACATGTTCACTATTGTTAACACTTTAGTTCACACTTTCTCACGTGTCATTATCCTATTGGACAGTTTAAATTTCAAACAGTTTTTCCATCCAATTGACACTTGACAACAATGCAAGTGTCAGACAAAGTGCCGAAAATTAGTGTGCAAATAGCAAAGTTCAATCGGTAAGGACCATGCTAAATGTAGACCATGGTGTACACTTTAATTTATACTTTGCCACGTGACATTACACTGTTGGACATTTGAAATTTCAAACAGTTTTCCCATCCAATTGACACTTGACAATAATGCAAGTGTCAAACAACGTGTCAAAAATCAGTGTACAAATGGCAGAGATAAATCGGTAAGAACCTTGCGACATGTACGCTATGGTGTACACTTTAGTTTACACTTTGCCACATGACATTATCCTGTTGGACGGTTTAAATTTGAAATAGTTTTTTCATCCAATTAACATTTGACGACAATGCAAGTGTTAAACAATGTGTCGAAAATCAGTGTACAAATAGCAAAGTTTAATCGATAAGAACCTTGCTACATGTACACCGTGGTGTACACATTAGTTTACACTTTACCACAGGACATTACCCTATTGGACGTTTAAATTTCAATCAGATTTTTCATCCAATTGACACTCGACAACAATGCAAGTGTCAAACGACGCGTCAAAAATCAGTGTACAAATAGGAAAGTCCAATCGATAAGAACCTTGCAACGTGTACACTACGGTGTACACTTTTGTTTACACTTTGCCAAGTGACATTACCCAGTTGGACAGTTTAAATTTCAAACAATTTTTTCCATCCAATTAATACTTGACAACAATGCAAGTGTCGAACAACGTGTTAAAAATCAATGTACAAATAGGAAATTTCAATCGGTAAGAACCATGCGACATGTACACTATGGCGTACACTTTCGTTTTTACTTTGCAACGTGTCATTACTCTATTAGACAGTTTAAATTTCAAACAGTTTTTCCTTCCAATTGACACTTGACAATAATAAAAGTGTCAAACAACGTGTCGAAAATCAATGTACAGATAGCAAAAATCAATTGGTAAGGACCTTGTCACCTGTACACTATGGTGTATAATTTAGCTTGTACTTTGCCACGTGACATTACACTGTTGGTTAGTTTAAATTTCAAACCGTTTTCCCATCCAATTGACATTTGACAACAATGCAAGTGTCAAACAACGTGTCGAAAATCAGAGTACAAATAGTAAAGTTCAAACCGTAAGGACCTTTCTACATGTACACTATGGTGTACACTTTAGTTTACACTTTGTCACATGACATTACACTGTTAGACGGTTTAAATTTCAAATTGTTTTTCCACCCATTTAACACTTGACAACAATGCAAATTTCAAACAACATGGCAAAAATCAGTGTAAAAATTGCAAAGTTCAATCGGTAAGGGCCATGCAACTTGTACACTATGGTGTACACTTTAGTTTACACTTTGTCACGTGACATTACCCTGTTGGACAGTACAAATTTCAAACAGTTCTCCCATCCAACAGATAGTTGACAACAATGCAAGTGTCAAACAACGAGTCAAAAATCAGTGTACAAATAGCAAAGTTCAATTGGCAAGAACCTTGCGATATGTACACTATGGTTTACACTTTAGTTTACACTTTGCCACGTGTTATTACCCTATCGGACAGTTTAAATTTCAAACAATTTTTCCATCCAATTGACACTTGACAACAGTGCAAGTGTCAAACAACGTATCAAAAATCAGTGTACAAATAGAAAAAGCTCAATCGATAAGGACCTTTCTACTTGTACACAACAAGGTACACTTTAGTTTATACTTTGCCACGTGACATTACCATGTTCGACAATTTAAATTTCAAATAGCTTTCCCCTTCAATTGACACTTGACAACCATGCAAGTGTCAAAAAACATGTCGAAAATCAGTGTACAAATTGTAAAGTTCAATCGATAAGGAACTTGCTACATGTACACTATGGTGTACACTTTTGTTTACACTTTGCCACGTGACATTACCCTATTGGATGGTTTAAATTTCAAATAGTTTTCTCATCCAATTGATACTTGACAACAATGCAACTGTCAAACAACGTGTCAAAAAATAGTGTACAAATAACATAGTTCAATCGGTAAGAAACTTGCTACAAGTACACTATGGTGTACACTTTCATTTACACATTGCCACGTGACATTACCTTGTTGGACTGTTTAAATTTCAATCAATTTTTTCATCCAATTGAAACTTGACAACAATGCAAGTGTCAAACAATGTGCAAAAAACTAGTTTACAAATAGCAACGTTCAATCGGTACGGACCTTGCTACATGTACACTATGGTGTACTCTTTAGTTTACACTTTGTCACGAGACATTACTATGTTGGACCATTTAAATTTCAAGCAATTTTTCCTTGCTATTGACACTTGACAGCAATACAAGTGTCAAACAAGTGGTGAAAAATCATTGTACAAATACCAAAGATCAATCGGTAAGAACCTTGCGACATGTACACTATGGTGTACACTTTAGTTTACGCTTTCCCACGTGACATTATCCTGTTGGGCAGTTTAAATTTAAAACAAATTTCTGATCCAATTGACACTTGACAACAATGAAAGTGTCAAAAAACGTATCAAAAATCAGTTAAGTCATAAAGTTCAATCGTTAAGGACTGTGCGATATGTACACTATGGTGTACATTTTAGTTTACACTTTGCCACGTGACATTGCCCTATTGGACAGTTTAAATTTTAAATAGTTTTTCCATCCAATTGACACTTGACAACAATGCCAGTGTTAAACAACGTGTCAAAAATTAGTGTACAAATAGCAAAGATCAATCGATAAGAACCTGACGACATGTTCACTATGGTTAGCACTTTAGTTTACACTTTCCCACGTGTCATTATTCTGTTGGACAGTTTAAATTTCAAATAGTTTTCCCACCCAATTGACACTTGACAACAATGCAAGTGTGAAACAATGTGACAAAATCAGTGTACAAATAGCAAAGGTCAATCGGTAAGAACCTTGCTACATGTACACCGTGCTGTAAACTTTTGTTTACACTTTGCCACGTGACATTGCCCTATTGGACAGTTTAAAGTTCAAATAGTTTTACCATCCAATTGAGACTAAACAACAATGCCAGTGTTAAACAACTTGTCAAAAATTAGTGTACAAATAGCAAAGATCAATTGGTAAGAACCTGACGACATGTTCACTATGGTTAACACTTTAGTTTACACTTTCTCACATGTCATTATCCATTATCCTATTGGACAGTTTAAATTTCAAACAGTTTTCCCATCCAATTGACACTTGACAACAATGCAAGTGTCAGAAAACGTGTCGAAAATTAGTGTACAAATAGCAAAGTTCAATCGGTAAGGACCTTACTAAATGTATACCATAGTGTACACTTTAATTTATACTTTGCCACGTGACATTACATTGTTGGACATTTTAAATTTCAAACAATTTTCCCATCTAATTGACACTTGACAACAATGCAAGTGTCAAGTAACGTGTCGAAAATTAGTGTACAAATTGGAAAGATAAATCAGTAAGAACCCTGTGACATGTACACTATGGTGTACAGTTTAGTTTACACTTTGCCACGTGTCATTTCCCAGTTGGATAGTTTAAATTTGAAATAGTTATACCATCTAATTGACATTTAACAACAATGCAAGTGTTAAACAATGTGTCAAAAATCAATGTACAAATAGTAAAGTTCTATCGGTAAGGACCTTACTAAATCTTTACCATGGTATCCACTTTAGTTTACACTTTGCAACGTGACATTACCCTTTTGGATAATTTAAATTTTAAGCAATTTTCCCATCCAGCTGACACTTGACAACAATGCAAGTGTCAAATGATGTGTCGAACATCAGTGTACAAATAGCAAAGTTCAATTGGAAAGGACCTTGCTACATGTATACAATGGGGGTACACTTTAGTTTACACATTGCCATGTGACATTACACTATTGGACAATTTAAATTTCAAATAGTTTCCCATCTATTTGACACTTAATAACAATGCGAGTGTCAAAGAATGTGCCCAAAATTAATTTACAAATAGCAAAGTTTAATCTGTATGGACCTTGCTACATGTATACCATGGTGTACACTTTAGTTTACACCTTGCCACATGACAATACACGATTGGACAATTTAAATTTCAAACAGGTTTCCCATCCAATTGACACTTTACAACAATTCAAGCGTCAAACAACGTGTCAAAAATCAGTGTACCAATATTAAATATCAATCGGTAAGAACCTTGCGACTTGTACATGATGGTGTACACTTTAGTTTACACTTTGCCAAGTGACATTACCCTGTTGGATAGTTTTAAATTTCAAATAGTTTTCCCATCCAATTAACACTTGACAATAATGTAAGTGTCAAACAATGTGTCAAAAATCAGTTTACAAATAGCGAAGATCAATTGGTAAGAACCTTTTGACATATATACTATGGTGAACACTTTAGTTTACTCTTTGTCACGTGTCGTTACCCTATTGGATAGTTTAAATTTCAAACAGTTTTCCCATCTAATTGACACTTGACAACAATGCAAGTGTCAAATAACGTGTCGAAAATCGGTGTACAAGTAGCAAAGTTCAATCCGTAAGGACCTTGCTACATGTACACCATGGGGTACACTTTAGTTTACATTTTACCACGTAGCATTACACTGTTGGATAGTTTAAATTTCAAACAGTTATCCCATCTAATTGACACTTAACAACAATGCAAGTGTCAAAGAATGTGCCCAAAATCAATTTACAATTAGTAAAGTTCAATCTGCATGGACCTTGCTACATGTACACCATGGGGTACACTTTAATTTACATCTTGCCACATGACAATACACAGTTGGACAGTTTAAATTTCAAATAGATTTTCCATCCAATTGACACTTGATAACAATGAAACCGTCAAACAACGTGTCAAAAATTAGTATACCAATAGCAAAGATCAATCGGTAAGAACCTTGCGACTTGTACACGATGGTGTACACTTTAGTTTACACTTTGCCACGTGACATTACCCTATTGGACAGTTTAAATTTCAAATAATTTTTCCATCCAACTAACACTTGACAATAGTGCAAGTGACAAACAACGTGTCAAAAATCAGTGTACAAATAGTGAAGATCAATCGGTAAGAACCTTTCAACATATACACTATGGTGAACACTTTAGTTTACTCTATGTCACGTGTCATTACCCTATTGGATAGTTTAAATTTCAAACATTTTTCCCATCCAATTGACACTTGACGACAATGCAAGTGTGAAACAACATGTCAAAAATCAGTGTACAAATAGCAAAGTTCAATCGGAAAGAACATTGCTACATGTACACTATGGTGTACACTTTAGTTTACACTTTTCCACGTGACATTACTCTGTTGGACAATTTAAATTTCAAATAGTTTTCCAATCCAATTGACACTTGACAACAATGCAAAGGTCAAACAACATGTCGACAATCAGTGTACAAATAGCAAAGTTCAATTGTTAAGGACATTGCCACATGTACACTATGGTACACACATTAGTTTACACTTTCCCTCGTGACATTACCCTGTTGGACAGTTTTAATTTCTTACAGTTTTCCCATCCAATTGACACTTAACAACAATGCAAGTGTCAGACAACTTGTCGAAAAGTAGTGTACAAATAGCAAAGTTCAATCGGTAAGGACCATGCTAAATGTACACCATGGTGTACACTTTAGTTTACACTTTGCCATGTGACATTACACTATTGGATAGTTTAAATTTCAAACAGTTTTCCCATCAAATTGACACTTAGCATCAATGGAAGTGTGAAACGTGTCAAAATCAGTGTACAAATAGCTAAGGTCAATCAATGAGAACCTTGCTACATGTACACTATGGTGTACACTTTAGTTTACAATTTACCATGTGACATTACACTGTTGGACAGTTTAAATTTCAAAGAGTTTTTCCATCCAATTGACACTGCAAGTATCAAAGAATGTGTCAAAATCAATTCACAAATAGCAAAGTTCAATCTGTATGGACCTTGCTACATGTATACCATGGTGTACACTTCTCAACAATGTAAGTGCCAAACAACGTGTCAAAAATCAATGTACAAATAGCAAAGTTCAATCGGTAAGGACCTTTTTCCTTGTACACCACAGTCTGCACTTTAGTTTACACTTTGCCACATGACACGCTAATGGACAGCTTAAATTTCAAATAGTTTTCCTATCCCATTGACAATTGACAACAATGCAAGTGTCAAACATCGTGTTGAAAATCAGTGTACAAATTGTAAAGTTCAATCGGTAAGGACCTTGCCTCATGTACACTATGGTGCACACTTTAGTTTACACTTTGCCAAGTGACAATACCTTGTTGGATAGTTTAAATTTCAAACAGTTTTCCCTTCCAATTGACACTTGACAACAATGTAAGAGTCAACCAACGTGTCGAAAATTAGGGTACAAATAGCAATGTTCAATCGGCAAGTACCTTTCTACTTATACACCACGGTGTACACTTTAGTTTACACTTTGCCATATGTCATTACCTTGTTAGATAATTTAAATTTCAAATAGTTTTCCCATCCAATTGTCACTTGACTACAATACAATTGTCAAAAATCAGTGTACAAATAGTAAAGTTAAATCGGTAAGAACCTTGTAACATGTACACTGTGGTGTACACTTTAGTTTACACTTTACCACATGTACATTTTAGTTTACACTTTTCAAATAGTTTTCCCATCCAATTGACACTTGTGAACAATGTAAGTGTCAAACAATGTGTCGAAAATTAGTGTATAAATAGTAAAGTTCAATCGCTAAATACCTTTCTACTTGTACACCACGGTGTGCACTTTTGTTTACACTTTGGCACGTGACATTACCCTATTACACAGTTTAAATTTCAAATAGTTTTCCCATCCAATTGACACTTGACAACAATGTAAGTGTCAAACAACATGTCAAAAGTCAGTGTACAAATAGCAATGTTCAATTGGTAAGAACCTTGCAACATGTACACTTTAGATTATACTTTGCCTCGTGTGAACTTTAATTTACACTTTTCAAATAGTTTTCCCATCCAATTGACCCTTGTCAACAATGCAAGTACTAAACAACATGTCAAAAATCAGTGTACAAATAGCAAAGTTTAATCGGTAAGGACCTTTTTCCTTGTACACCACAGTGTACACTTTAGTTTACACTTTGCCACATGACATTACGCTAATGGATAGCTTAAATTTCAAATAGTTTTCCCATCTAATTGACAATTGACAACAATGTAAGTGTCAAACAACGTGTTGAAAATCAGTGTACAAATTGTAAAGTTCAATCGGTAAGGACCTTGCCTCATGTACACTATGGTGCACACTTTAGTTTATACTTTGCCAAGTGACAATACCTTGTTGGAAAGTTTAAATTTCAAACAGTTTTCCCTTCCAATTGACACTTGACAACAATGCAAGAGTCAAACAACGTGTCGAAAATCAGTGTACAAATAGTAATGTTCAATCGGCAAGTACCTTTCTACTTATACACCACGGTGTACACTTTAGTTTACACTTTACCATGTGTCATTACATTGTTAGATAATTTAAATTTCAAATTGTTTTCCCATCCAATTGACACTTGTAAACAATGCAAGTGTTAAACTACGTGTCGAAAATCAATGTATAAATAGTAATGTTCAATCGGCAAATACCTTTCTACTTGTACACCACGTTGTGCACTTTAGTTTACACTTTGCCACGTGACATTACCCTGTTATACAGTTTAAATTTCAAATAGTTTTCCCATCCAATCGACACTTGACAATAATGTAAGTGTCAAACAACGTGTCAAAAGTCAGTGTACAAATAGCAATGTTCAATCGTTAAGAACCTGGCAACATGTACACTTTAGATTATACTTTGCCTCGTGTGCACTTTAATTTACACTTTTCAAATAGTTTTCCCATCCAATTGACACTTGTCAACAATGCAAGTGCCAAACAACGTGTCAAAAATTGGTGTACAAATAGCAAAGTTCAATCGGTAAGAACCTTTTTCCTTGTACACCACAGTATACACTTTAGTTTACACTTTTCCACGTGACATTACGCTAATGGACAACTTAAATTTCAAATAGTTTTCCCATCCAATTGACAATTGACAACTGACAACAATGCAAGTGTCAAACAACGTGTTGAAAATCAGTGTACAAATTGTAAAGTTCAATCGGTAAGGACCTTGCCTCATGTACACTATGTAGTATACACTTTGCCAAGTGACAATACGTTGCTGGACAGCTTAAATTTCAAATAGTTTTCCCTTCCAATTGACACTTGACAACAATGCAAGAGTCAACCAACGTGTCGAAAATCAGTGTACAAATAGCAATGTTCAATCGGCAGGTACCTTTCTACTTATACCACAATGTACACTTTAGTTTACACTTTACTATGTGTCATTACCTTGTTGGATAATTTAAATTTCAAATTGTTTTCCCATCCAATTGTCACTTGACTACAATACAAGCGTAAAAAATCAGTGTACAAATAGTAAAGTTCAATCGGTAAGAACCTTGCAACGTGTACACTATGGTGTACACTTTAGTTTACACTTTGCCACATGTACATTCTAGTTTACACTTTTCAAATAGTCTTCCCATCCAATTGACACTTGTCAACAATGCAAGTCTCAAACAACGTGTCAGAAATCAGTGTACAAAAAGCAAAGTTCAATCGGTAAGGACTTTTCTACTTGTATACCACAGTGTACATCTTAGTTTACACTTTGCCACGTGACATTACCTTATTAGACTGTTTAAATTTCAAATAGCTTTCCCATCCAATCGACACTTGTCAACAATGCAAGTGCCAAACAACTTGTCAAAAATCAGTGTACAAATAGCAAAGTTCAATCGGTAAGAACCTTGCTACATGTACACTTTGGTGTACACTTTAGTTTACACTTTGCCACGTGACATTACCCTGTTGGACTGTTTAAATTTCAAACAGCTTTCCCATCCAATGGACACTTGACAACAATGCAAGAGTCAAACAACGTGTCGAAAATCAGTGTACAAATAGCAATGTTCAATCGGCAAGTTCCTTTTTACTTATACACCACGGTGTACGCTTTAGTTTACACTGTGCCACGTGTCATTACCTTGTTGGATAATTTAAATTTCAAATAGTTTTCCCATCCAATTGTCACTTGACTACAATGCAAGTGTTAAACAACGGGTCAAAAATAAGTGTACAAATAGTAAAGTTCAGTTGGTAAGAACCATGCCACATGTACACTCTATTTTACACTTTTCGAATAGTTTTTCCATCCAATTGACACTTGTCAACAATGCAAGTCTCAAACAACGTGTCAAAAATCAGTATACAAATAGCAAAGTTCAATCGGTAAGGACCTTTCTACTCGTACACCACAGTGTACACCTTAGTTTACACTATGCCACATGACATTACCCTGTTAGACTGTTTAAATTTCAAATAGTTTTCCCATCCAATCGACACTTGTCAACAATGCACGTGCCACACAACTTGTCAAAAATCAATGTTCAAATAGCAAAGTTCAATCGGTAAGAACCTTGCCATATGTACACTGTGGTGTACACTTTAGTTTACACTTTGCCATGTGACATTACTCTGTTGGACGGTTTAAATTTCAAATAGCTTTCCCATCCAATTGACACTTGACAACAATGTAAGAGTTAAACAACGTGACGAAAATCAATGTACAAATAGCAATGTTCAATCGGCAAGTACCTTTCTACTTATACACCACGGTGTACACTTTAGTTTACACTTTGCCACGTGAAATTACCCTGTTGGATAGTTTAAATTTCAAATAGTTTTCCCATCCAATTGACACTTGACAACAATGCAAGTGTCAAACAATGTGTCAAACGTCAGTGTACAAATATCAATGTTCAATCGGTAAGAACCTTGCAACATGTACACTTTAGTTTATACTTTGCCTCGTGTACACTTTAATTTACACTTTTCAAACAGTTTTCCCATCCAATGATCCTTGTCAACAATGCAAGTATCAAACAACGTGTCAAAAATTAGTAAACAAATAAAAAAGTTCAATCGGTAAGGACCTTTCTACTTGTACACCACAGTGTACACTTTAGTTTACACTTTGCCACGTGATATTACCCTAATGGACAGCTTAAATTTCAAATATTTTTCCCATCTAACTGACAATTGACAACAATGCTAGTGTCAAACAACGTGTTGAAAATCGATGCACAAATTGTAAAGTCCAATCGATAAGGACCTTGCCTCATGTACACTATGGTGTACACTTTAGTTTACACTTTGCCAAGTGACAATACTTGTTGGACAGTTTAAATTTCAAATAGTTTTCTCATCCAATTGACACTTGACAATTATGCAAGAGTCAAACAATGCGTCAAAAATCAGTGTACAAATAGCAAAGTTTATTTGGTAAGAACCTTGCTACATGTACAACATGCTGTACACTTTAGTTTACACTTTGCCACTTGACAACAATTCAAGTGTCAGACAACGTGTCGAAAATTAGTGTACAAATAGCAAAGTTCAATCGCTAAGGACCTTGCTAAATGTAGACCATGGTGTACACTTTAATTTATACTTTGCCACGTGACATTACATTGTTGGAAATTTTAAATTTCAAATAGTTTTCCCATCCAATCAACACTTCACAATAATGCAAGTGTTAAACAACGTGTCGAAAATCAGTGTACAAATAGCAAAGATAAATCAGTAAGAACCTCGCGACATGTACACTATGGTGTACACGTTAGTTTACACTTTACCACGTGACATTACCCTATTGGGCGTTTAAATTTCAATAAGATTTTTCTTCCAATTGACACTCGACAACAATGCAAGTGTCAAACGACACATTAAAAATCAGTGTACAAATAGAAAAGTCCAATCGATAAGAACCTTGCAACGTGTACACTATGGTGTACACTTTTGTTTACACTTTGCCAAGTGACATTACCCCGTTGGACAGTTTTAATTTCAAACAATTTTCCATCCAATTAATACTTGACAACAATGCAAGTGTCGAACAACGTGTTAAAAATCAAAGTACAAATAGCAAATTTCAATCGGTAAGAACCTTGCGACATGTACACTATGGTGTACACTTTCGTTTGTACTTTGCCATGTGTCATTACTCTATTAGACAGTTTAAATTTCAAACAGTTTTTCCATCCAATTGACACTTGACAATAATAAAAGTGTCAAACAACGTGTCGAAAATCAGTGTACAGATAGCAAAGTTCAATTGGTAAGGACCTTGTCACCTATACACTATGGTGTACAATTTAGCTTGTACTTTGCCACGTGACATTACACTGTTGGTTAGTTTAAATTTCAAACCGTTTTCCCATCCAATTGACACTTGACAACAATGCAAGTGTCAAACAACGTGTCGAAAATCAGAGTACAAATAGTAAAGTTCAATCGATAAGGACCTTTCTACATGTACATTATGGTGTACACTTTAGTTTACACTTTGCCACATGACATTACACTATTGGACGGTTTAAATTTCAAATAGTTTTTCCATCCATTTAACACTTGACAGCAATGCAAGTTTCAAACAACGTGTCAAAAATCAGTGTAAAATAAGCAAAGTTCAATCGGTAAGGACCTTGCTACTTGTACACTATGGTGTACACTTTAGTTTACACTTTGTCACGTGACATTACCCTGTTGGACAGTACAAATTTCAAATAATTCTCCCATCCAACGTACAGTTGACAACAATGCAAGTGTTAAATAATGAGTCAAAAATCAGTGTACAAATAGTAAAGTTCAATCGGCAAGAACCTTGTGATATGTACACTATGGTTTACACTTTAGTTTAAACTTTGCCACGTGTTATTACCCTATCGGACAGTTTAAATTTCAAACAATTTTCCCATCCAATTGACACTTGACAATAGTGCAAGTGTCAAACAACGTATCAAAAATCAGTGTACAAATAGCAAAAGTTCAATCGGTAAGGACCTTTCTACTTGTACACAACAAGGTACACTTTAGTTTACACTTTGCCACGTGACATTACCATGTTCAACAGTTTAAATTTCAAATAGCTTTCCCCTTCAATTGACAATTGACAACCATGCAAGTGTAAAAAAACATGTCGAAAATTAGTGTACAAATTGTAAAGTTCAATCAGTAAGGAACTTACTACATGTACACTATGGTGTACACTTTAGTTTACACTTTACCACGAGACATTACCCTATTGAATGGTTTAAATTTCAAACAGTTTTCCCATCCAATTGATACTTGACAATAATGCAAGTGTCAAACAACGTGTCAAAAATTATTGTACAAATAACATAGTTAAATCGGTAAGAAACTTGCTACATGTATACTATGGTGTACACTTTCATTTACACTTTGCCACGTGATATTACCTTGCTGGACAGTTTAAATTTCAAGCAATTTTTCCTCGCCATTGACACTTAACAACAATACAAGTGTCAAACAACGTGTGAAAAATCATTGTACAAATAGCAAAGATCAATCGGTAAGAACCTTGTGACATGTACACTATGGTGTACACTTTAGTTTACGCTTTGCCACGTGACATTACCCTATTGGACAGTTTAAATTTGAAATAGTTTTCTGATCCAATTGACACTTGACAACAATGAAAGTGTTAAAAAACGTATCAAAAATAAGTTAAGTCACAAAGTTCAATCGTTAAGGACCGTGCGACATGTACACTATGGTGTACACTTTAGTTTACACTTTGCCAAGTGACATTACCCTATTGGACAGTCTAAATTTCAAATAGTTTTCCCATCCAATTGACACTTGACAACAATGCCAATGTTAAACAACGTGTCAAAAATTAGTGTACAGATGGCAAAGATCAATTGGAAAGAACCTGACGACATGTTCACTATGGTTAACACTTTAGTTTACACTTTCCCACATGTCATTATCCTATTGGACAGCTTAAATTTCAAACAGTTTTCCCACACAATTGACACTTGACAACAATGCAAGTGTCAGACAACGTGTCGAAAATTAGTGTACAAATAGCAAAGTTCAATCGGTAAGGACCTTACTAAATGTATACCATAGTGTACACTTTAATTGATACTTTGCCACGTGACATTACATTGTTGGACATTTTAAATTTCAAACAATTTTCTCATCCAATTGACACTTGACAACAATGCAAGTGTCAAACAACGTGTCGAAAATCAGTGTACAAATTGCAAAGATAAATCAGTAAGAACCCTGCGACATGTACACTATGGTGTACAGTTTAGTTTACACTTTGCCACGTGTCATTTGCCAGTAGGATAGTTTAAATTTGAAATAGTTTTACCATCCAATTGACATTTGACAACAATGTAAGTGTTAAACAATGTGTTAAAAATCTGTGTACAAATGGTAAAGTTCTATCGGTAAGGACCTTACTAAATGTATACCATGGTGTCCACTTTAGTTTACACTTTGCAACGTGACATTACCCTGTTGGATAATTTAAATTTTAAACAATTTTCCCATCCAACTGACACTTGACAACAATGCAAGTGTCAAATAACGTGTCGAAAATCAGTGTACAAATAGTAAACTTTATTGGTAAGGACCTTGCTACATGTATACCATAGGGGTACACTTTAGTTTACACATTGTCATGTGACATTACACTATTGGGCAGTTTAAATTTCAAACAGTTTGCCATCTATTTGAAACTTAATAACAATGCAAGTGTCAAAGAATGTGCCCAAAATCAATTTACAAATAGCAAAATTCAATCGGTAAGGACCTTACTAAATGTATACCATAGTGTACACTTTAATTTATACTTTGTCAGGTAACATTACATTGTTGGACATTTTAAATTTCAAACAATTTTCTCATCCAATTGACACTTGACAACAATGCAAGTGTCAAACAATGTGTTGAAAAATAGTGTACAAATTCCAAAGATAAATCGGTAAGAACCCTGCGACATGTACACTATGGTGTACAGTTTAGTTTACACTTTGTCACGTGTCATTTCCCAGTTGGATAGTTTAAATTTGAAATAGTTTTACCATCCAGTTGACATTTGCCAACAATACAAGTGTTAAACAATGTGTTAAAAATCAGTGTACAAATGGTAAAGTTTTATCGGTAAGGACCTTACTAAATGTATACCATGGTGTCCACTTTAGTTTACACTCTGCAACGTGACATTACCTTGTTGGATAATTTAAATTTTAAACAATTTTCCCATCCAACTGACACTTGACAACAATGCAGGTGTTAAATAACGTGTCGAAAATTAGTGTACAAAAAGCAAAGTTCAATCGGTAAGGACCTTGCTACATGCATAAAATGGGGGTACACTTTAGTTTACACATTGCCATGTGACATTACACTATTGGACAGTTTAAATTTCAAATAGTTTCCCATCTATTTGACACTTAATAACTATGCAACTGTCAAAGAATGTGCCCAAAATCAATTTACAAATAGCAAAGTTCAATCTGTATGGACCTTGCTACATGTATACCATGGTGCACACTTTAGTTTACACCTTGCCACATGACAATACACGATTGGACAGTTTAAATTTCAAACAGGTTTCCCATCCAATTGACACTTTACAACAATGCTAGCATCAAACAACGTGTCAAAAATCAGTGTACCAACAGTAAAGATCAATCGGTAAGAACCTTGTGACTTGTACATGATGGTGTACACTTTAGTTGACACTTTGCCACGTGACATTACCCTGTTGGATAGTTTAAATTTCAAACAGTTTTCCTATCCAATTAACACTTGACAATAATGCCAGTGTCAAACAATGTGTCAAAAATCAGTTTACAAATAGCGAAGATCAATCGGTAAGAACATTTTGACATATACACTATGGTGAACACTTTAGTTTACTCTTTGCACATGTCATTACCCTATTGGATAGTTTAAATTTCAAATAGTTTTCCCATCTAATTGACACTTGACAACAATGTAAGTGTGAAACAACGTGTCAAAAATCAGTGTACAAATAGCAAAGTTCAATCGGAAAGAACCTTGCTACATGTACACTATGGTGTACACTTTAGTTTACACTTTCCCACGTGACATTACTCTGTTGGACTGTTTAAATTTTAAACAGTTTTCCCATCCAACTGACACTTGACAACAATGCATGTGTCAAATAACGTGTCGAAAATCTGTGTACAAATAGCAAAGTTCAATCCGTAAGGACCTTGCTACATGTACACCATGGGGTACACTTTAGTTTACACTTTACCACGTAACATTACACTGTTGGACGATTTAAATTTCAAACAGTTATCCCATCTAATTGACACTTAACAACAATGCAAGTGTTAAAGAATGTGCCCAAAATCAATTTACAAATAGTAAAGTTCAATTTGTATGGACCTTGCTACATGTATACCATGGCGTACACTTTAGTTTAGATCTTACCACATGATAATACACGGTTGGACAGTTTAAATTTCAAATAGGTTTCCCATCCAATTGACACTTGATAACAATGCAAGCATCAAACAACGTGTCAAAAATTAGTGTACCAATAGCAAAGATCAATCGGTCAGAACCTTGTGACTTGTACATGATGGTGTACACTTTTGTTTACACTTTGCCACGTGACATTACCCTGTTGGACAGTTTAAAATTCAAACAATTTTTCCATCCAATTAACAATTAACATTAGTGCAAGTGACAAACAACATGTCAAAAATCAGTGTACAAATAGCGAAGATCAATCGGTAAGAACCTTTCGACATATACACTATGGTGAACACTTTAGTTTACTCTTTGTCACGTGCCATTGCCCTATTGGATAGTTTAAATTTCAAACAGTTTTCCCATCCAATTAACACTTGACAACAATGGAAGTATGAAACAACGTGTCAAAAAATCAGTGTACAAATAGCAAAGTTCAATCGGAAAGTACCTTGCTACATGTACACTATGGTGTACACTTTACTTTACACTTTGCCACGTGACATTACTCTGTTAGACAGTTTAAATTTCAAATAGTTTTCCAATCCAATTGACACTTGACAATAATGCAAGGGTCAAACAACGTGTCGACAATCAGTGTACAAATAGCAAAGTTCAATTGATAAGGACCTTGCCACATGTACACTATGGTGCACACATTAGTTTACACTTCCCCTCGTGACATTACCCTGTTGGACAGTTTTAATTTCTAACAGTTTTTCCATCCAATTAACACTTGACAACAATGCAAGTGTCAGACAACTTGTCAAAAAGTAGTGTACAAATAGCAAAGTTCAATCGGAAAGGATCAAGCTAAATGTACACCATGGTGTACATATTAGTTTACACTTTGCCACGTGACATTACACTGTTGGACAGTTTATATTTCAAACAATTTTCCCATAAATTGACACTTGGCATCAATGCAAGTGTGAAACAACGTGTCAAAATCAGTGTACAAATAGCTAAGGTCAATCGGTAAGAACCTTGCTACATGTACACTATGGTGTACACTTTAGTTTACACTTTGCCACTTGACATTACACTGTTGGACTGTTTAAATTTCAAAGAGTTTTTCCATTCAATTGACACTTCACAATAATGCAAGTATCAAAGAATGTGTCAAAAATCAATTTACAAATAGCAAAGTTCAATCAGTATGGACCTCGCTACATGTATACCATGGTGTACACTTTGCCACATGACATTACACAGTTCGAAAATTCAAATTTCAAACAGTTTTCTCGTCCAATTAACACTCGACAACAATGCAAGTGTCAAACAACATGTCAAAAATTAGTATACCAGTAGCAAAGATCAATCGGTAAGAACCTTGTGACCTGTACACTATGGTGTACACTTTAGTTTGCACATTGCGACGTGACATTACCCTGTTCGATAGTTTAAATTTCAAACAGTTTTCCCATCCAATTAACACTTGACAACAATGCAAGTGTTAAACAACGTGTCAAAAATTAGTGTACAAATAGCGAAGATCAATCGGTAAGAACCATGTGACATATACACGATGGTGAACACTTTGGTTCACTCTTTGTCATGTGTCATTACCCTGCTGGATGGTTTAAATTTCAAACAGTCTTCCCATCCAATTGACACTTGACAACAATACAAGTGTCAAACAACGTGTCAAAAATCAGTGTACAAAGAGCAAAGTTCGATCGGAAAGAACCTTGCTACATGTACTCTATGGTGTACACTTTAGTTCACACTTTGCCACATGACATTACTTTGCTGGACAGTTTAAATTTCAAACAATTTTCCCATCCAATTGACACTTGAGAACGATGCAAGTGCCAGACAACATGTCAAAAATCAGTGTACAAAAAGTAATATTCAACCGGTAAGGACCTTGCCACATGTACACTATGGTGTACACTTTTGTTTACACTTTGCCGCGTGACATTACCCTGCTGGACAGTTTGAATTTCAACAAGTTGTCCCACCCAATTGACACTTGACAACAATGCAAGTTTCAAACAACGTACCAAAAATCAGTGTACAAATAGGAAAGTTCAATCCGTACGGCACTTACTACATGTACACTATGGTGTACACTTTAGTTTCCACTTTCCCACGTGACATTACACTGTTGGACAATTTAAATTTCAAACAATTTTCCCATCCAATTGACACTTGACAACAATGCAAGTGTCAAACAATGTGTCAAAATTAGTGTACAAATAGCAAAGATCAATCAGTAAGAACCTTGCGACATACACACTATGGTGAACACTTTAGTTTACTCATTGTCACGAGTCATTACCCTATTGGATAGTTTAGATTTCAAACAGCATTCCCATCCAATTGACACTTGACAACAATGCAAGTGTGAAACAACGTGTCCAAAATTAGTGTACAAGTAGCAAAGTTCAACAGGTAAGGACCTTGCCACATGTACACTATGGTGTACACTTTAGTTTCACTTTAGTTTACACTTTGCTATGTGACATTACCAGGTTGGACAGTTTAAATTTCAAATAGTTTTCCCACCCAACTGACACTTGACAACCATGGAAGTGTCAAACAACGTGTCAAAAATCGGTGTACAAATAGCAAAGATCAATCGGTAAGAACCTTGCGACATATACACTATATCGAACACTTTAGTTTACTCTTTGTCATGTGTCATTACCCTATTGGATGCTTTTAAATTTTGAACAGTTTTCCCATCCAATTGACACTTGACAACAATACAAGTATGAAACAATGTGTCAAAAATCAGTGTACAAATAGCAATGTTCAAAAGGTAAGGACCTTTCTACATGTGTACTATGGAGTACACTTTAGTTTACACTTTGCCACGTGACATTACACTGTTGGACACTTTAAATTTCAAACAGTTTTCCCATCTAATTGACACTTGAAAACAATGCAAGTGTTAAACAACGTGTTGAAAATCAGTGTACAAATAGTAAAGTTCTATCGGTACGGACCTTGCCTCATGTACACTATGGTGTACACTTTAATTTACACTTCGCCACGTGACATTACCGTGTTGGACAGTTTAAATTTTAAATAGTTTTCCCATCTAGCTAATACTTAACAACAATGTAAGTGAGAAATAATGTGTCAAAAATCAGTGTACAAATAGCAAAGTTCAATCAGCAAGGACCTTGCTACATGTACACCATGGTGTACACTTTAGTTCACACTTTGCCACGTGACAATATATTATTGGACAGTTTAAATTTCAAACAATTTTCCCATCTAATTGACACTTAACAATAATGCAAGTGTCAAAGACTATGCCAAAAATCAATTTATAAATAGCAAAGTTCAATCTGTATGGACCTTGCTACATGTATATCATGGTTTACACTTTAGTTTACACCTTGCCTCATGACATTACATGATTGGACAGTTTAAATTTCAAATAGGTTTCCTATCCAATTGACACTTGAAAACTATGCAAGTGTCAGACAACGGGTAAAAAATCAGTGTGCCAATAGCAAAGATCAATCGGTAAGAACCTTGCGACTTGTACACTATGGTGTACACTGTAGTTTACACTTTGCCACGTGACATTACCCTATTGGACAATTTAAATTTCAAATAGTTTTCCCATCCAATTGACACTTGACAACAATGCAAGTGTAAAATAACGTGTCAAAAATCAGTGTACAAATAACAAAGTTCAATTGGTAAGGACTTGCTACATGTAAACCATGGTGTACACTTTGCCACATGACATTGCACTGTTGGACAGTTTAAATTTCAAATAGTTTTCCCATCCAATTGAAACTTGACAAAGATGCAAGTGTTAAAGAATGTATCAAAAATCAATTTACAAATGGCAAAGTTCAATCTGTATGGACCTTGCTACATCTATACCATGGTGTACACTTTAGTTTACACTTTGTCACATGATGTTACTCTATTGGACAGTTTAAATTTCAAACAGTTTTCCCATCCAACTGACACTTGACAACAATGCAAGTGTCAAACAACGAGTCGAAAATCACTGTACAAATAACAAAGTTCGACAGGTAAGGACCTTGACACATGTACACTATGGTGTATACTTTTGTTTACACTTTGCCATGTGACATTACCCTGTTGGACAGTTTAAATTTCAAACAGTTTTCTCACCCAATTGACACTTGACAGCAATGCAAGTTTCAAACAACGTGCTGAAAAACAGTGTATAAATAGCAAAGTTCAATCGGTAAGGACCTTGCTACATGTATACCACGGTGTACACTTTAGTTTACACTTTGCCACGTGACGTTACTCTGTTGGAAAATTTAAATTTCAAACAATTTTCCCATTCAATTGATACTTGATAACAATGCAAGTGTCAAAACACGTATCCAAAATTAGTGTACAAATAGCAAAGATCAATTGGTAAGAAACTTGCGACATATACACCATGGTAAACACTTTGGTTTACTCATTGTCACGTGTCATTACCCTATTCGATAGTTTAGATTTCACGCAGCTTTCCCATCCAATTGACTCTTGACAACAATACGAGTGTGAAACAACATGTCAAAAATCAGTGGACAAATAGCAAAGTTCAATCGGTAAGAACCTTTCTACAAATACACTATGGTGTATACTTTAGTTTACACTTTGCCACATGACATTACTCTATTGGACAGTTAAATTTCAAATAGTTTTCCCATCAAATTTACACTTGACAACAATGCAAGTGTAAAACAACGTTTCGAAAATCAGTGTAAAAATAGCAAAGTTCTACAGGTAAGGACCTTGCCACATGTACACTATGGTGTACACTTTAGTTTACGCTTTACCGCGTGACATTACCCGACTGGACAGTTTAAATTTCAAATAGTTTTTCCACCCAATTAACACTTGACAACAATCCAGGTGTCAAACAACGTGTCAAAAATCAGTGTACAAATAGCAAAGATCAATCGGTAAGAACCTTGCAACATCTATACTATGGTGAACACTTTGGTTTACTCTTTGACACATGCCAATACCCTGTTGGATAGTTTAACTTTCAAAGAGTTTTTCCATTCAATTGACACTTGACAACAATGCAAGTGTTAAACAATGTGTCAAAAATCAGTGTAAAAATAGTGAAAATCAATCCATAAGCACCTTGAGTCATGTACACCATGGTGTTAACTTTAGTTTACACTTTGCCACGTGCCATTACCCTGCTGGACAATTTAAATATCAAACAATTTTCCCATCCAATTAACACTTGATAAAATGCAAGTGTCAAACATCGTGTTAAAATTAGTGTACAAATAGCTAAGGTCAATCGGTAAGAATCTTGCTATAAGTGCACTATGGTGTACACTTTAGTTTACACTTTGCCACATGATATTACACTGTTGGACAGTTTAAATTTCAAATAGTTTTCCCATCCAATTGACACTTCACAATAATGCAAGTGAAAAATAACGTGTCGAAAATCAGTGTACAAATAGCAAAGTTCAATTGGTAAGGACCTTGCTACATGTATACCATGGTGTACACTTTAGTTTACACTTTGCCACAAGACATTACACTATTGGACAGTTTAAATTTCAAACTATTTTCCCGTCCAATTAACACTTGACAACAATGCAAGTGTCAAACAACGTGTCAAAAATCAATGCAGAAATAGCGAAGATCAATCGGTAAGAAACTTACGCATATACTTTATGGTGAACAATTTAGTTTACACTTTGCTACGTGAGATTACTCTACTGGACAATTTAAATTTCAAACAGTTTTCCAATCCAATAGACACATAACAACAATGCAAGGGTCAAACAACGTGTCGAAAATCGGTGTACAAATAGTAAAGTTCAATTGGTAAGGACCTTACCACATGTACACTATGGTGCACACATTAGTTTACACTTTCTCTCGTGACATTATCCTGTTGGACAATTTAATTTCAATCTATTTTCCATCTAACTGACACTTGACAACAATGCAAGTGTCAGAAAACGTGTCAAAAATTAGTATACAAATAGCAAGTTCAATCAGTAAGGACCTTGCTAAATGTACACCGTGGTGTACACTTTAGTTTACACTTTACCACGTGACATTACACTGTTGGACAGTTTAAATTTCAAACAGTTTTCCCATCCAGTTGACACTTGACAACAATGCAAGTATCAAACAACGTGTCGAAAATCAATGTCCAAATCGCAAAGATAAATCGATAAGAACCTTATGACATGTACAATATGGTTTACACTTTAGTTTACACTTTGCCATGCGACACACCAGTTGGACAGTGTAAATTTAAAACAGTTTTACCATCCAATTGACATTTGACAACAATGCAAGTGTTAAACAACTTGTCGAAAATCAGTGTACAAACAGTATAGTTCTATCGATAAGGACCTTGCCTCATGTACACCATGGTGTACACTTTAGTTTACACTTTGCCATGTGACATTACCCTATTGGACAGTTTAAATTTTAAATATTTTTCCATCCAACTACCACTTGACAACAATACAAGTGTAAAATAACGTGTCGAAAATCAGTGTGCAAATAGCAAAGTTCAATCGGTAACGACCTTGTTACATGTACACCATGGTGCACGCTTTACTTTACACTTTGCCATGTGACATTACACTATTCGACAGTGTAAATTTCAAACAGTTTTCCCATCTAATTGATAGTTCACAATAATCTAAGTGTAAAAGAATGTGCCAAAAATCAATTTACAAATAGCAAATTTCGATCGATATGGACCTTGCTAAATGTATACCATGGTGTACACTTTAGTTTACACTTTGCCACATGACATTACACGATTGGACAGTTTAAATTTCAAATAGTTTACCCATCCAATTAACACTTGACAACAATGCAAGTGTCAAACAACGTGTCAAAAATCAGTGTACCAATAGTAAAGATCAATCGGTAAGAACCATGTGACTTGTAGACTACGGTGTACACTTTAGTTTATACTTGCCATGTGACATAACCCTATTGGATAGTTTAAATTTTAAACAATTTTCCCATCCAATTGACACTTGATAACAATGCAAGTGTCAAACAGCGTGTCAAAAATCAGTGTAGAAATAGTAAAGTTCAATCGGTAAGAACCTTGTTACATGTACACTATGGCGCACACTTTAGTTTACACTTCGTCACGTGACATTACTCTATTGGACAGTTTAAATTTCAAATAGTTTTTCCATCCAATTGACACTTGACAGCAATGCAAGTGTCAAACAAGGTGTCAAAAATCAGTGTACAAATAACAAAGTTCAACAGGTAAGGACCTTGACACATGTACACTACGGTATATACTTTTGTTTACACTTTGCCACGTGACATTACACTGTTGGACAATTTAAATTTCAAACAATTTTCCCATCCAATTGACACCTGACAACAATGCAAGTGTCGAACAACGTGTCAAAAATCAGTTTGAAAATATCAAAGATCAATCGGTAAAAAACTTGAGACATACACACTATGGTGAATAGTTTGGTTTACTCATTGTCATGAGTCATTACCCTGTTGGATAGTTTAGATTTCAAATAGCTTTCCCATCCGATTAACTCTTGATAACAATGCAAGTGTGAAACAACGTGTCAAAAATCAGTGGACAAATAGCAAAGTTCAATCAGTACGAACCTTGCTACATATACACTATGGTTTACATTTTAGTTTACACTTTGCCTTGTGACATCACTCTATTGGACAGTTAAATTTAAAATAGTTTTCCCATCAAATTTACACTTGACAACAATATAAGTGTCAAATAACGTGTCAAAAATCAGTGTACAAGTAGCAAAGTTCAATAGGTAAGGACCTTGCTGTTGGGAATTGATTTAAACATGCACAGCGGAATTTAACAGATTTCAATTCCCATTCAGGATTCAGCTTTGTATTTAGATAAAAACTGTGATGAGAAATATACCTTTTGTGTGATTTGCAAACTCTTTCGCGTTATTCCTTTCCAGCAGCTTGAATCTGCCTCCCACAGCTGTCCAATTGTGCAGCCTCCAATGAAATCCACACAGAGAGAAAACAGCAACTGCTAGGGTTTCTTTCTTGTGCTAGCAAGAATAATGAATGACTTAATGGACCTCAAACCCTAGCTGCATATATATATAAACCCAAACGGACCCGGCCCGGTCCGGTCCAATATTTAATTAATCCAATTAATCAAACCCGGTCCGTGAATTAATTAATCCAATTAATTAATTCGGGATTATAAATAAGAAATTCAATTAATTGATTTATCCAACGATTGTTAAATTAATCAATTAACAATTTGCAGTCTTCCAATTCTCTTTTGTGTGCGACCCATTAGGTTCCCGACCACGATGCCTAACGTCGTGAAATATTATTTTGATCTAATCAAAATCGATAAATTAATACACCCTTTTAATTTATCGTCAACTCACATCCGCCGTCCCTGATTGACATCTAGCAATGTGTCAGGACAATACATGTGACGGGAAATGTCACGTGGTATGACAAAACCAAAATCGTTCGTTTATCATGGAATTATTATCCCTTCGTCAATACGATCCGATCAATTACGAGATATGGAATTGTGTCAATCTCGATCATCGATCATATCTTTCATTCCACTATTAAGTCAATATAAATCGAAAACTCCTTTTCGACTTATGAGTACACCTTG